>NC_041381.1:711840303-711853242 GCF_002162155.2 Triticum dicoccoides
GGGGTCACAGCTAAGCTCCCGAGTGGGAGGATTGCTCTCCACTCAGAATGTTTTTTAACTTAGGCGATTACGGGGTCGCAGCTAAGTCCCCGAGTGGGAGGGTTGCTCTCCACTCAGAATGTTTTTAACTTAGGCAATTACGGGATCGCAGTTAAGCCCCCGAGTGGGAGGATTGCTCTCCACTTGGAAATGTTTTTTAACTTAGGCGATTACGGGGTCGCAGCTAAGCCCCCGAGTGGGAAGATTGCTCTCCACTCGGAAATGTTTTTTAACTTAGGCGAATCAGATTCGTAGCTAAGCCACCCACTAGGGGATTTTAGACACGTATGCTTACGGGGAACTGATCATTATGATACTGAAGAAACATTTTTGTCTTTCGGAAGCAAACTGGAACACTTTTATTACAACTCGTCAGGTCAAGTGATCTTTGTGTAGAAGTGGCAAAGCAGCTCTGCGTTCCACGCACGTGGTCCGTCCATCTTCTTGGCTATGTTGTTGATGTGGTAGGCTCCATTGTGAAGCACCTTTGTGATTATGAAGGGCCCTTCCCAGGCCGGAGCAAGCTTGTGGGGCTGTTTCTGATCCACTCGGAGTACCAGGTCTCATTCTTGGAACGCTCGCCCTTTGACGTTTTGGTCATGGAGTCGACGCAGATCTTGCTGGTAGATGGTCGACCGGATCAAATACATCTCGCGCTCTTCTTCCAGGAGATCAACGGCGTCTTCTCGTGCTTTCTCTGCTTCAGCTTCTGTGAGTAGTTCCACTCGGGGGCATTGTGCAGCAAATGACTCAGAAGTACAACCTCGGCACCGTACATCAACAAGAAAGGAGTTCAAATAGTCGACCGATTCGGCATTGTTCTCAGCCCCCACAAGATGGACAGCAACTCGGTTACCCAGGCTCCAGCAAAATGCTTGAGGCCATGTATTAGGAGGGGTTTTAAACCTTGGAGGATCAAACCATTCGCCCTTTCAGCTTGTCCGTTCGACTGAGGGTGTGCGACTGAAGCGTAGTGACCGGAGTGCCTTGGGTTGCGCAGAACGCCTTAAACTCGTCAGAGTCAAAGTTGGTGCCATTATCTATGATAATGCTGTCGGGAACTCCATATCTGAATATCAACTCCTTGAAGAAACTGATAGCGGTGCTTGCACTGAGGTTCTTGATGGGTCTAGC
Organism: Triticum dicoccoides; assembly: GCF_002162155.2. Classification (NCBI taxonomy): domain Eukaryota; kingdom Viridiplantae; phylum Streptophyta; class Magnoliopsida; order Poales; family Poaceae; genus Triticum; species Triticum dicoccoides. The sequence continues at coordinate 711,841,477 of NC_041381.1, forward strand.
TTCGATCTACTTGGTGAATTTGTCGACTACTATAAGCAAATGTGTGAAACCACTCGTACCGATCTTGAAGGGGCCTACCATATCCAACCCCTAGACTGCAAATGGCCAGACGAGTGGAATAGTCTTCAAGGCAGATGCAGGTTTGTGGGACATGTTGGAGTAGAACTGGCAGCCTACACACTAGTCGACTATATCCTTCGCCATTTTGTTTGCTCGAGGCCAATAGAATCCTACTCGCTATGCTTTAGCCATGATGGTCGGAGAGGACGCATGGTGACCACAGGTCCCCGAGTGGATATCATTTAAGATCATTCGACCTTCTTCCGGGGTGATGCAGTGCAGAGCCACTCTTGTGACACTTTCTTGGTAAAGTTGTCCTTTCATTATTCTGAAGGCTTTGGATCGACGGACTATCTGCCGGGCTTCACCCTCATCTTCTGGGAGCTCCTATGTGAGAATGTACACAATGTATGGTATAGTCCAGTCGAGCGTGATCACTAAGACTTCCATGATCAAGTCGACCACAATTGGAATCTCAATCTCAGTCGGGTTGGTTGAACTTATCAGTTGCGGGGGCACTTCCTTGAACGGATCCTCTTGTAGTGATGGGGTATGGAGATGCTCCAAAAGCACATTGCTGGGGATAGGCTTTCGAGTGGAACCTATCTTCGACAGGTCATCAGCCGCCTGTTCCTGATTCGTGGTATATGGTGGAGCTCTAACCCCTCAAACTTCTTCTCTAGCTTTCTTACTGCATTGTAATAACCAGTCATTTCGGGGATCCTGACATCCCATTCCTTAATCACCTGATTGACCACTAAATCTGAGTCGCCATAAACCATCAAGCGTCGAACACCGTGTGAGATGGCCATACGCAACCCATATAATAGTGCCTCATACTCAGCTTCATTGTTAGAGGAATCAAAGTGAATCTGGAGGAAATAATTGAGCTTGTCTCCTCGTGGGGATAGTAAAACCACTACTTCGCCAGGGCCATTCAACATTTGGACCCATCAAAGAAGATGGTCCAATGTTCCGACTGGATTTGGGTCGGCTGCTGTTGTTCTGTCCACTCTGCGAGGAAATCTGCAATCGCTTGAGACTTGATGGCCTTCTTTGGCTCAAACTCGATATCCAGTGGAAGAAGTTCAATCGCCCATTTTGCAACTTGACCAGTTGCATCTCTATTGTTCAGGATCTCTGATAATGGAGCATCGCTGATGACTGAAACTGAATGATCAGAGAAAAAATGTGCAACCTTCTTGATGGTTAAGTAGATCCCATAAACAAGCTTCTGATAATGAGGGTATCTTTGCTTGGACGAGGCCAGGACCTCTGAAATGTAATAGACTGGGTGCTGAACTTTGAAGGCTTTGCCTTCTTCTTCCTGATCGATTGTGAGCACTGTGCTGATAACTTGTCCTGTGGCTGCGATGTAAAGCAAAAGAGGCTCTTTACTGCCTGGAGCAGCAAGCACCGGCTGGGTGGACAGCAGGGATTTGAGCTCTTCAGCTTCGTCATTCCACTCGAATTTGTCAGACTTCTTCATCAGTCGGTAAAGAGGCAATGCCTTTTCACCGAGGCATGAGAGGAATCGACTCAATGCAGCCAAACAACCAGTAAGCTTCTGAACATCATGCACTCGCACTGGGCGCTTCATTCGGAGGATTGTGCCAATCTTTTCTGGATTAGTGTCGATTCCTCGTTCGGAAACGAGAAAACCAAGTAATTTTCTGCCTAGGACTCCGAATGTGCATTTTGATGGATTGAGCTTGATATCATACCTTCTTAGGTTGGCAAAGGTTTTAGCAAGGTCAGTCAGCAGGTCGGAACCTTTGCGTGACTTAACCACTATGTCATCCATGTATGCTTCCACATTCCGACTGATCTGAGTGAGCAGGCACTTCTGGATCATGCGCATGAACGTGGCACCAGCATTCTTGAGGCCGAATGGCATGGTGTCATAAAAAAAGCACCCCAACAGGGTGATGAAAGCAGTCTTGATTTCATCGGGTCCAAACAGTCGGATCTGATGGTACCCGAAATAGGCATCCAGGAAGGATAGTCACTCGCACCCCGCAGTTGAGTCGACTATCTGGTCGCTGCGTGGCAGCGTAAAATGATCTTTCGGGCAGGCCCGATTGATGTGCTTGAAGTCAATACACATTCGCAGTGATTTGTCTTTCTTGGGCACCATAACAACATTGGCGAGCCAGAGTGGTAGATCTCACGGATGAACTCAGCGGCCAGAAGCCGAGCCACTTCCTCGCCAATTGCCTTCCTCTTCTCCGTGGCAGACCGACGGAGATCCTCTTTGATTGGTTTTTCTTTTGAATCGACTTGCAAATGGTGCTCAGCCAGTTCCCTAGGTAAACCCAGCATGTCAGATGGCTTCCGTGCGAAGATGTCCCAGTTCTCCCGGAGGAATTGTATGGGCGCGGCTTCCTATTTGTTGTCGAGTGTCATTGAAATGTGGGTCGGAGCAGCATTGGGGTTGGTCGGGTGGATATGAACTAGCTTGGTCTCCCCAGCCGACTGGAATGCGGACTCTGAGGCAGGTCTCTTGGCACGGAGCAAATCACTCGGATCTGCTGTCTTCTCGTACTCTTGGAACTCTACAGCTGCCATCTGCTCGTCTGCTATCGTTGCACCATCCTGAAGACAATCTTCTGCTTTCTTCCGGTTACCAGAGACTGTAATCACGCCTTTGCGGCCAGGCATCTTCATTTTGAGGTATACATAACATGGTCGATCCATGAAGCTGGCATAGGCAGGTCTGCCCAGAATGGCATGGTAAGCACTCTCGAAATCCACAACCTCAAACGTTAACTTCTCCTTGCGATAATTCTTCTCATCACCGAAAACCACATCCAGAGCAATCTGGCCGAGTGAATCGGCTTTCTTCCCAGGGATGACTCCGTGGAACCTCATGTTACTCTCGCTAAGTTTGGACATCGGAATGCCCATTCCCTTAAGAGCTTCGGCATACACAATATTGAGGCCACTGCCACCATCCATCAGAACTTTGGTCAGTCGAGTGCCTCCAACAACTAGGTCAACCACCAGTGCCTGCCGCCCAGGGGTAGCTACCCGCAGCAGGTGGTCTGACTGGTCGAATGTGATAGGAGTTTTTGACCACTTCAGATACTTAGGCGTTGCCAGAGCAACCATGTTCACTTCTCTGTTAATGACGTTCAGTCGACTTTTGCTCTCGACATCCGCAAAAATCACCAGGGTGGCATTAACATGGGATATCCTTCTTCCTCTTCTTCCTTGTCTTCCTCCTTCTCAGAGTCTTTATCCTTCTCACTGGGCTGACCCTTCTTTTGGAAGCTCTGGATCAGGAGTCGACACTATCGAGTGGTATGCTTGGGGAAGATCAGATTCCCCTCTTCGTCTTTCTTGGTGTGAATATGACATGGCAAATCCATCACATCACTTCCATCTTGATCCTTCACTTTCTTTTGATTCCAAGGCCCTTTGGGCTTCCCTTTGAACTTCCCTTGATTTAACACTGCTGCCTCAGCCTTTCAGTTCTGCTTCCGACTGGAATTTCCTCCTCCGGTGTCTTGGGCGGTTGTTTTGTACTTACCACTGCGGAGTTGGTCTTCCTCTTCATTGTTAGCATACTTGGTGGCAATCTCCATCATCCGAGTCAGAGTCATATGTACTGTCTGATCAAACTTCAGATTTAGTTCTCTGTTGCGAACGCCCTCCTTGAAGGCACAGACTGCTTGGTGATTTGACACATTCTCCACTATGTGGTGGAGAGTGATCCATCTCTGGATGTTGTCTCTCAAGGTTTCATTCAGTTTTTGCACACAATGCTGCAACTCTAATATACCGGCAGGCCCCTTGTAGGTGCCCTCGAATGTTCTTGTAAACACTCAGGCCAACTCATCCCAACTCAAAATGCTCCCAGCGGGCAACTGATTGAGCCAAGCTCTTGCAAAAGCTTCAAGCATCAGAGAGAGGTGCTTCATGGCCACCCCATCACTTTTGCCACCGATGTGCATAGCCACTCGATAATCTTCAAGCCAAGTGACGGGCTTTGACTCTCCCGTGAACTTGCTGACACCAGCTGCCAATCTGAAGTTGTGGGGGATCTCGGCCGCCCTGATTGCTCTTCCGAAGCACGCGGGGCCAGATACATGGACCCTGCTCCCGCTGGTCCTGTCTCTATCTAGCCCTTCTCTGTATGCCATGTTCTAGTCGACCAAGCCCTGAACAAGGACTGACCTCGCATCGAACCCAGGCTCCCTTGGGTCGACTAGAACTCAGCGGTCATTACTGTATGGATGCCTGTCGTCATACCGCCGGGGTGCGTATGACCCGCCCCTCGGAAGGGGCGAAGGCACTCGACGGTAGTTGTCACGGGCGAACTCACGATCATCATCTCCATGAACTCTTCCCAAATGCCGATCCTGGAGATGCTCACGGTCTCTTTGCCTCAACGGGGACCTAGGACTGTGTGCCAATTGAACGGTTTCTGTCCTTACCGATCGACTGTGAATTCTATTCCGCAATTGGGACATGGCGGAGTTCTGATCTCCTGCTGCCCGGAGCAGTGCTCTGATATGGTCCAAGCCCCTTCCAGCCTCCGAGCGAGATGGTTGAATGGACTCCGCAATACGCGCAGCAGCTGCGAGATTTTTTATCGGCGTGCGGAATACCCGAGTTTCTGGTGGAAACAGTTATCGTGTATGCCGACTGGATCCGGGGATCAATCAATGTGCACGCTCGTCGAGAGAATGTTGGATATTCTCCAAACAAGTGGGCTCGGACAGCGTGGCTAGGCACACGTCCTCCAAAGCACGAGCTTCGGCGGTTTCCCCAATGATGGGGGTATGGAGAGCCTCCTCATTGCGGCATCACAGATCCTCCCTCTGCTACGAACTGAGAGGTTTAGGCTGGTACTCCTCATGGTCGAGCGACGTACCGTCACCATCCCTATTCTCGCCGCTGCGGCGGAAACCAGGTGGGCCGCGATGAGAATCGACCATGAGGACTTCTACCACGGGGTCACAACTCCCGCTCTCGGAGAGTGTGTCTGCAAAGTCCGCTGATGGGTCGACTAGATCGCAGTGATATACGTCGGTCTTGATCGCCGCGACCTTAGGGGTGAACGTCTGCCGAGCCACCGTGTGCTTCACCCGCCGTTGGAGCCGTGAACGGCATGACTGCTTGCAATGGCGCCCAGCGGAGCGAGAGGTCGACATGGGCGTCGACTGGTACGGGTTCGACAGCTGCCGGAGGAGGACGCCACGGGCACTCGCGCAGAAGTGCGACGAATCTCGGATCGGCAGCGCCTCGATGTCGAGGGGGGCCTCCTGGAGCCAGCCGAATCATCATCGACGAAAGTGAGCGCCTGATACGTCCATTTTGCATCATGCTTTTATATCAATATTTATTGCATTATGGGCTGTTATTACACATTATATCTCAATATTTATGGCAGTTCTCTCTTATTTTACAAGGTTTACCAGGAAGAGGGGGAATGCCGGCAGTTGGAATTCTGGCTGGAAAAGGAGTAAATGTTGGAAACCTATTCTGCACAACTCCAAAAGTCCTGAAACTCCACGAAACCACCTTTTGGATTTATTAAGAATTTATGAGCAAAAGAAATAGGCCAGGGGGCCCACACCCTATCCAGGAGACAGGGGGGCGCGCCCCCCTATCTCCTAGCCCCCCTGGTAGGCCTCTGGCGACCATCTTCTGCTATATGAAGGGTTTTGACCTGGAAAAATTTGTGGGCAAGCTTACGGGACGAAACTCCGCCGCCACGAGGCGGAACCTTGGCGGTATCAATCTAGGGCTCTGGCGGAGCTGTTCTGCCGGGGACACTTCCCTCTGGGAGGGGGAAATCATCACCAACGTCATCACCAACGATCCTCTCATCGGGAGGGGGTCAATCTCCATCAACATCTTCACCAGCACCATCTCCTCTCAAACCCTAGTTCATCTCTTGTATCCAATCTTGTATCCAAAACCACAAATTGGTACTTGTGGGTTGCTAGTAGTGTTGATTACTCCTTGTAGTTGATACTTATTGGTTTACTTGGTGGAAGATTATATGTTCAGATCCTTAATGCATATTATTACACCTCTGATTATGAACATGATTATGCTTTGTGAGTAGTTACTTTAGTTCCTGACGACATGGGTGAAGTCTTGCTATTAGTAGTCATGTGAATTTGGTATTCGTTCGATATTTTGATGAGATGTATGTTGTCTCTCCTCTAGTGGTGTTATGTGAAAGTCGACTACATGACACTTCACCATTATTTGGGCCTAGAGGAAGGCATAGGGAAGTAATAAGTAGATGATGGTTTGCTAGAGTGACAAAAGCTTAAACCATAGTTTATGCGTTGCTTCGTTAGGGGTTCATATGGACCCATATGTTTAATGCTGTGGTTAGGTTTACCTTAATACTCCTTTTTGTAGTTGCGGACGCTTGCAATAGGGGTTAATCATAAATGGGATGCTTGTCCAAGTTAGGGCAGTACCCAAGTGTCGGTCCACCCACATATCAAATTATCAAAGTACCGAACGCGAATCTTATGAACGTGATGAAACTAGCTTGACGATAATTCCCAATGTGTCCTCGGGAGCTTCTTCCTTATTATTAGAATTTTCCAAGCTTATCCTTTGCTACATAAAGGATTGGGCCACCTTGCTGCACCTTATTTCCTTTGTTTACTTGTTACTCGTTACTATTTATCTTATCACAAAACTATCTATCACCTACTATTTCAGTGCTTGCAGAGAAAACCTTACTGAAAACCGCTTATCATTTCCTTCTGCTCCTCGTTGGGTTCGATACTCTTACTTATCGAAAGGACTAATATATATCCCCTACACTTGTGGGTCATTAAGACTCTTTTCTGGCGCCGTTCTCGGGGAGTGTAGCGCTTTTGGTGAGTGGAACTTAGTAAGGAAACATTTATATAGTGTGCTGAAATTTTCTGTTACTTGTCACTATGGAAACTAATCCTTTCAGTGGCTTGTTTGGGGTATCTTCACCCCAACCAGAAGAGCAAAGAAATGCTCCTCAACCTACTGAACTTTATGAAAATATTCACTTTGAGATTCCTTCGGGTATGATAGAAAAACTGCTAGCTAATCCTTTTGCAGGAGACGAAACTTTGCATCCCGACTTACACCTTATCTTTGTGGATGAAGTTTTTGGATTATTTAAGCTTGTAGGTATTCCCGATGACGTTGTCAAAAGGAAGGTCTTCCCTTTATCTTTGAAGGGAGATGCAATGACATGGTATAGGCTATGTGATGATACGAGATCTTGGAATTATAAGGGATTGAAATTGGAATTTCACCAGAAGTTCTATCGTATGCATCTTGTTCATCGTGATCAGAATTACATATATAATTTCTGGCCTCGCGAAGGAGAAAGCATCGCTCAATCTTGGGGGAGGCTTAAGTCAATGTTATATTCATGCCCCAATCATGAGCTCTCCCGGGAAATGATTATTTAGAATTTTTATGCTCGGCTTTCTCTTGATAATCGCAACTTGCTCGACACTTCCTGTGCTGGTTCCTATATGCTGAAGACTATTGATTTCAAATGGGACTTATCGGAAAGAATTAAACGCAACTCTGAAGATTGGGGTTCCGACGATGGTAAGGAGTCAGGTATGACACCTAAGTTTGATTGTGTTAAATCTTTTATGGATACCGATGCTTTCCGTGGATTTAGCTCTAAGTATGGAGTTGACTCTGAGATAGTAGCTACTTTTTGTGAAACTTTTGCTGCTCACGTTGATCTCCCTAAAGAGAAGTGGTTTAAATATAATCCTCTTGTTGAAGTGAAAGTAGGTGCACCTATTACAGTCGAAGAAAAGACTATTACATATAGTGATCCTATTATTCCTACTGCTTATGTCGAAAAACCTCCTTTTCGTGTTAGGATAAAAGATCATGTTAAAGCTTTGACTGTTGTTCGTAAGAGTAATACTAGGACTTATACACCTCCTGAGCAAATTAATGTTGAACATAGTATTGCTATGATTAAAGATCCCTTAGATGAAGACTTAGATGGCCATGTTATTTCTTTCGTGGGTGAAACTGCTAATATTGCTAGACCCGATACTAAGACACGTAGACCTGTTGTAGGCACGCCTGTTATTTCTGTTAAAATAAGATATCATTGTTATCATGGCTTGTGTGATATATGGGTGCTAGTACTAATGCGATACCTTATGATCTTTATAAATAAGTTATGCACGATATTGCACCTGTTGAATTAGAAGACATTGATGTTAATATTAGGCTTGCTAATAGGGACACCATTAAAACTATTGGGATTGTTAGAGATGTTGAAGTCTTGTGTGGAAATATTAAATACCCTGCTGATTTCCTTGTTCTTGCTTCCCCAGAAGATAATTTTTGTCCCATCATTTTTGGTAGACCTTTCTTGCATACTGCTAGTGCTAAGATTGATTGTGAAAAGAATATTGTCACTGTTGGCATAGATAGTATGTCTCATGAGTTTAATTTCCCTAAGTTTAGTAGACAACCTCGTGAAAGGGAACCACCTAGTAAGGATGAAATTATTGGTCTTGCTTCCATTGCTGTTCCCCCAACTGACCCGTTAGAACAATATTTGTTAGACCATGAAAATGATATGTTTATGAAGTAAAGGGAAGAGATAGACGAAGTGTTCCTTAAACAAGAACCTATGCTAAAACATAACCTTCCCGTTGAAATTCTTGGGGATCTCCCTCCACCCAAGGGTGATCCCGTGTTTGAACTTAAACCCTTACCTGATAATCTCAAGTATGCTTATCTTGATGAAAAAGAAATATATCTTGTTATTATTAGTGCTAACCTTTCAGAGAAAGAAGAAGAAAGATTATTGAAAACTCTTAAGAAGCACCGAGCGGCTATTGGATATACCATAGATGATCTCAAGGGCATTATCCCCACATTATGTCAACACAAAATTTCAGTGGAGAAAGATGCCAAACCTGTTAGGGATCCTCAAAGACGATTAAATCCCAAAATGAAGGAAGTGGTGAGAAAGGAGATACTAAAACTCCTTGAGGCAGGTATTATTTATCCCGTTGCTGATAGTGAATGGGTAAGCCCTGTCCATTGTGTCCCTAAAAAGGGAGGTATTACCGTTGTTCCTAATGATAAAGATGAATTGATCCCGCAAAGAATTATTACAGGCTATAGGATGGTAATTGATTTCCGTAAGTTAAACAAAGCCGCTAAGAAGGATCATTACCCTTTACCTTTTATTGATCAAATGCTAGAAAGGCTATCCAAACACACACATTTTTGCTATCTAGATGGTTATTCTGGCTTCTCTCAAATACCTGTGTCAGCAGGGGATCAATCTAAAACTACTTTTATTTGCCCTTTTGGTACTTTTGCTTATATATGTATGCCTTTTGGTTTATGTAATGCACCTTCTACCTTTCAAAGATGCATGATGGCTATATTTTCTGATTTCTGTGAAAAGATTTGTGAGGTATTCATGGATGACTTCTCCGTCTATGGATCCTCTTTTGATGATTGTTTGAGAAACCTTGATCGAGTTTTGCAAAGATGCGAAGACACTAGTCTCTTCCTGAATTGGGAAAAGTGTCAATTATGGTTAATGAAGGCATTGTCCTGGGGCACAAGATCTCTGAGAGAGGTATTGAAGTTGATAAATCCAAAGCTGATGCTATTGAAAAGATGCCATGTCCCAAGGACATAAAAGGTATAAGAAGTTTCCTTGGTCATGCCGGTTTTTATAGGAGGTTCATTAAGGACTTTTCTAAAATCTCTAGGCCTCTGACTAATTTATTGCAAAAAGATATTCCTTTTGTCTTTGATGATGATTGTGTAGAAGCATTTGAAACACTTAAGAAAGCTTTGATCACAACACCTATTGTTCAGCCACCTGATTGGAATTTGCCTTTTGAAATTATGTGTGATGCCAGGGATTATGCTGTAGGTGCTCTTCTAGGGCAAAGAGTTGATAAGAAATTAAATGTTATCCATTATGCTAGTAAGACTCTTGATACTGCCCAGAGAAATTATGCTACCACTAAAAAAGAATTCTTAGCAGTTGTGTTTGCATGTGATAAGTTTAGACCTTATATTGTTGATTCCAAAGTTACTATTCACACTGATCATGATGCTATTAAATATCTTATGGAAAAGAAAGATGCTAAGCCTAGACTCATTAGATGGGTTCTCTTGCTCCAAGAATTTGACTTGCATATTATTGATAGAAAGGGAGCTGAGAATCCCGCTGCAGACAACTTGTCTAGGTTAGAGAATGTTCTTGATGACCCACTGCCTATTAATGATAATTTTCCTGATGAACAATTAGCGGTTGTCAATCCTTCTCGTACTGCTCCTTGGTATGCTGACTATGCTAATTACATTGTTGCTAAATATATACCGCCTAGTTTCACATACCAGCAAAGGAAAAAGTTCTTTTATGATTTAAGACATTACTTCTGGGATGATCCACACCTTTATAAAGAAGGAGTAGATGGTATTATTAGATGTTGTGTGCCTGAGCATGAACAGGAACAAATCCTACGCAAATGTCACTTTGAATCCTATGGAGGACACCACGCTGGAGATAGAACTGCACACAAGGTACTACAATCTGGTTTTTATTGGCCTACTCTTTTCAAAGATGCTCATAAGTTTGTCGTATCTTGTGCTGAATGCCAAAGAATAGGTAACATCAGTAGACGTCAAGAAATGCCTATGAATTATTCTCTTGTTATTGAACCATTTGATGTTTGGGGCTTTGATTATATGGGACCTTTTCCTGCTTCCAATGGTTATACACATATTTTAGTTGTTGTTGATTACGTTACTAAGTGGGTAGAAGCAATTCCAACTAATAGTGCTGATCATAACACTTCTATTAAAATGTCTAAAGAAGTTATTTTTCCGAGGTTTGGAGTCCCTACATATCTTATGACTGATGGTGGTTCACACTTTATTCATGGTGCTTTCCGTAAGATGCTTGCTAAGTACGATGTCAATCATAGAATTGCATCTCCTTATCACCCGCAGTCTAGTGGTCAAGTAGAGTTGAGCAATAGAGAGCTCAAATTAATTTTGCAAAAGACTGTGAATAGATCTAGAAAGAATTGGTCCAAAAAACTTGATGATGCATTATGGGCCTATAGAACTGCATACAAAAATCCTATGGGTATGTCTCCATATAAGATGGTTTATGGAAAAGCATGTCATTTACCTCTTGAACTTGAACATAAAGCATATTGCGCTATTAAAGAGCTCAATTATGACTTCAAACTTGCCAGTGAGAAGAGATTGTTTGATATTAGCTCACTTGATGAATGGAGAACCCAGGCTTATGAGAATGCCAAGCTCTTCAAAGAAAAAGTCAAACGCTGGCATGATAAAAGGATACAAAAGCGTGAGTTTAACGTAGGACATTATGTGTTATTGTTCAACTCTGGTTTAAGATTTTTTGCTGGAAAACTTCTCTCAAAATGGGAAGGTCCCTACGTTATCGAGGAGGTCTATCGTTCTGGTGCTATAAAAATCAACAACTTTGAAGGCACAAATCCAAGGGTGGTAAACGGTCAAAGAATTAAACATTATATTTCAGGTAATCCTATCAATGTTGAAACCAATATTATTGAATCTGTAACCCCTAAGGAATACATAAGAGACACTTTCCAGAACACTCCAGACTCCAAAAAGGCATAGGTATGTGGTACGGTAAGTATATCGACTCCAAAACAACTCTAATGGCAATTTTTA
>NC_041381.1:711853494-711858659 GCF_002162155.2 Triticum dicoccoides
TGTAGGGCGCGTCCCCCTGTCTCGTGGGCACCTCATGTACCTCCCGGACTCCGTTTTTTGTATGTTACGTATTTTGGTCGGTAAAAATTCATTATATATACTCCCGAAGGTTTTGACCACCGTATCACGCAAATATCCTTTGTTTTCGTTTTGAGCTGTTCCTGTTGCAGACTTGGAACAAGATGTCGTCCCAAGATTCGGAGGGAGAGAGTTATGTGGCTGATTATATTGCAAATCCAAAAGTATATGCAGATGTGGAACATTATGGCTGGACCACAGAGGAAGAAGATGATTATGATCCAAGGAGGAAGGAGGAGACAAGCTCCGATGAAGAGGATGACCCACTACCTCAACCTGGTGATATGCATGTGGAGTTCAAGAAGTCAAGCCTCATTAAGGTCCAATCTATCCCACCACGTTTTTTGCAGGACAGCAAGGCAGCACTATGCAAAAAGATAATGAAACTTGAGCTCGAGAATGAAGATCTGAGGGAAGAAAACTTTAGCCTCAGACGCAAGCTAGAGAAGAAAAATGCAACAACTCCCACTCCACCATCTCCGAAGAAATAATCACATGGGTATGGACACTCCCCTTGGTAACTGCCAAGCTTGGGGGAGGTGCCCCGGTATCGTATCACCATCACACTCATATCTTTACCGCTTTATTTAGTTCGTTCCTTTTAGTAGTATCTTGATCTAGTAGATTGAAGTTTTGATATCAAGTAGTTTTGAGTTTTGCTTTGTGATCTCTTTTTGTAAGCGAGTCCGTGTGCTATCTATAATAAAGATTAATGTTGAGTTAAGGGCTTTGCTATGTTGCTATGATCTTGAGAAGTAGAAAGAACAAAAGAGTTCATATTGATCTTATGGATAGTGATAACTTCACACATAGAAAGTATGAGGCATAAAAATCGTTGAGTGTTGATGAACGTAGCCTTGGTCATTGTTGCAATTAATAGGAAGTGATAAGAAAAGAGGGGTTCACATATTGATATATTATCTTGGACATCTTTTATGATTATGAAGCACTCATTAAGTATGACATGCTAAAAGAGTTGACTTTGGACAAGGAAGACAACGTAATGGTTTATGTTTTCTGACATTTCAGTTAAAGTATACTGTCAGTGACCTTCTAAACATGTTGAGCTTGCCTTTCCCCCTCATGCTAGCCAAAACTCCTTGCACCAAGTAGAGATACTACTTGTGCTTCCAAATATCCTTAAACCCAGTTTTTCCATGAGAGTCCACCATACCTACCTATGGATTGAGTAAGATCCTTCAAGTAAGTTGTCATCGGTGCAAAAATTGCTCTCTAAATATGCATGACTTATTAGTGCAGAGAAAATAAGCTTTGTATGAACTTGTTATGGAAGTAATAAAAGCGACGGACTGCATAATAAAGGTCCACATACAAGGGGCAAAATAAAGTGACGTTCTTTTGCATTAAGATTTTGTGTATCCAACCCTAAAAGCACATGACAACCTCTGCTTCCCTCTGCGAAGGGCCTATCTTTTACTTCATGTTTTTACTTTATGCTTGAGTCAAGGTGATCCTCACCTTTCCACTTTTTCATTTTATCCTTTGGCAAGCTCCTAGTGTTTGAAAGGTCATGATACATATATCAAATTGAATGTAAGTTGGCATAGGCTATTATTGTTGACATCACCTAAAGGTGAATATGTTGGGAGGCAACACAATAAGCCCCTATCTTTCTCAGTGTCCGGCTGAAACTCTATAACCACAAGTATTGCATGAGTGTTAACAATTATGGGGGACTACGAGATAGTTGAGTATGTGATCTTGCTAAAAAGCTCTATTATTGATCCGGCTGAAACTCTATAACCACAAGTATTGCATGAGTGTTAACAATTATGGGGGACTACGAGATAGTTGAGTATGTGATCTTGCTAAAAAGCTCTATTATTGACTCTTTCTAATGTTACGATAAATTGCAATTGCTTCAGTGACTTAGATCATAGTTTGTTAGTTCCCAATGAAGTTTATGAACCATACTTGACATTGTGAATTGATTATTACTTGAGCATAAGAAATCATATGACAAAATCTATATATGTTGATGTTATTAGAATGACCATGATGCCCTCATGTCCGTATTTTATTTTTATCGACACCTTTATCTTTAAACATGTGGACATATTTCTCGATCTCGGTTTCCGCTTGAGGACAAGCGAGGTCTAAGCTTGGGGGAGTTGATACGTCCATTTTGCATCATGCTTTTATATCAATATTTATTGCATTATGGGCTGTTATTACACATTATATCTCAACATTTATGGCTATTCTCTCTTATTTTACAAGGTTTACCATGAAGAGGGGGAATGCCAACAGCTAGAATTCTGGCTGGAAAAGGAGCAAACGTTGGAAACCTATTCTGCACAACTCCAAAAGTCGTGAAACTCCACGAAACCACTTTTTGGATTTATTAAGAATTTATGAGCGAAAGAAATAGGCCAGGGGCCCAAACCCTGTCCAGGAGACAGGGGGGCGCCCCCCCCCCCCATAGGGTGCGCCCCCTATCTCCTGGGCCCCCTGGTGGGCCTCCGGCGACCTGGAAAAGTTCGTGGGCCAGCTTACGGGACGAAACTCCGCAGCCATGAGGCGGAACCTTGGCGGAATCAATCTAGGGCTCTGGCGGAGCTGTTCTGCCGGGGACACTTCCCTCCGGGAGGGGGAAATCATCACCAATGTCATCACCAACGATCCTCTCATCAAGAGGGGGACAATCTCCATCAACATCTTCACTAGCACCATCTCCTCTCAAACCCTAGTTCATCTCTTGTATCCAATCTTGTATCCAAAACCACAAATTGGTACCTGTGGGTTGCTAGTAGTGTTGATTACTCCTTGTAGTTGATACTTATTGGTTTACTTGGTGGAAGATTATATGTTCAGATCCTTAATGCACATTATTACAGCTCTGATTATGAACATGATTGTGCTTTGTGAGTAGTTACTTTAGTTCCTGAGGACATGGGTGAAGTCTTGCTATTAGTAGTCATGTGAATTTGGTATTCGTTCGATAGTGGTGTTCAGATCCTTAATGCATATTATTACTTTGATGAGATGTTTGTTGTCTCTCCTCTAGTGGTGTTATGTGAAAGTCGACTACATGACACTTCACCATTATTTGGGCCTAGAGGAAGGAATAGGGAAGTAATAAGTAGATGATGGGTTGCTAGAGTGACAAAAGCTTAAACCCTAGTTTGTGCGTTGCTTCGTTAGGGGTTCATATGGACCCATATGTTTAATGTTGTGGTTAGGTTTACTTTAATACTCCTTTTTGTAGTTGCCGACGCTTGCAATAGGGGTTAATCATAAGTGGGATGCTTGTCCAAGTTAGGGCAGTACCCAAGTGTCGGTCCACCCACATATCAAATTATCAAGTACCGAACGCGAATCTTATGAACGTGATGAAACTAGCTTGACGATAATTCCCAATGTGTCCTCGGGAGCTTCTTCCTTATTATTAGAATTTGTCTAGGCTTATCCTTTGCTACATAAAGGATTGGGCCACCTTGCTGCACCTTATTTACTTAGTTTACTTGTTACTCGTTACTATTTATCTTATCACAAAACTATCTATCACCTACTATTTCAGTGCTTGCAGAGAAAACCTTACTGAAAACCGCTTATCATTTCCTTCTGCTCCTCGTTGCTTTCGACACTCTTACTGATTGAAAGGACTACGATAGATCCCATACACTTGTGGGTCATCAGCGCCCTGAGCCGGAACTCGTGGCCCATGATCAAATTGCCACCAGAAACCATGTTGATGAAGACTGAAGAAAATGCAAACTCGCTGGAAGTTGCTAAGACGCTTTGCCCCATGGTGGGCGCCAACTGTCGTGGTACTAAGACTGACAGTAAGTGTAGGGGGTACGAATGAGGTGGCAAGGTCCTAGCTACGGTGAGGTTGTACGCAAGTGTTTACGAGTTCAGGCCCCTCTCAGAGGAGGTAAAAGCCCTATGTCTCGATGCTCGGAGTTGCTGGATTTCAGTATATGCGTGTGTGTTACCGGGGGTGCAAACCCTTGTCCCAGAGGAGGGGGTGGCTTATATAGAATGCACCAGGACCCCAGCCATCCCCCGTTATAGAGGGTTCAATGTACATAAAGAGGGGGCGTTACTAGTAACGCCAGTTATAAAGTGCTATTAATGCCTTTGAAGACTACAGAGTGAATGCTTGACCGTTGCTGTTCTATGCGACTCCTTGTCTTCTGTAGGTCGGGTAGTTTCTTGTATGGTCGAGTGGTCTTGGGGAGGAGGGATACCTGAGTGATCTGTCTGGTCGAGTGGATTGCACTCGACGTCTTCATTGGGTACTCCATGTTGTCTCTTGAGCTTCTTTGCTTCTAGGGTAGTGACCTTGGGTAGGGTATATTGGTCAGGCCTATGACCCTACCCTAGGTTTATATCCTCATCATCAGGCCCTGTTCCACTCCATCTTCATCCCCTTGTCAGGTAAGATGACATCGATTAGTAACATCGACGATGGCATGCTACATTTGTACTAGTACTACCTAAAGTACCAAACACATTGGTCCTACCTGCCATGATGTGACGCCTGGAAAATCAAGCTACAGTAATTGTTGGATAATGATGCCATGTCATCATTTTACTGTTGCTAATATCGTTTAGATTCAAAACGGTTCAAAATTCGAGTTTTAAAATAAAGTCAAATAAATTATTTCTCCAAACAGTAAAACAAAAATGTTCACTGGGTTGCAAATATTCACTAACTAAATGTCATGAGTGTTTCAACATCATTTGAGATAGCTAATTTCCCCTGGGAATTAAAGTAGTTCCAAATCAACTTTTAAAAATGCTTTTCCATTTGTGAAAAATCCAAATCAATTCAAACTCCTCCCAAACATTTTATGGAGGGTGCCAAATATTATAATGTATTTATTTGGCCAAGTCCCACAATTTTACAGAACTCCTTTTGGCAGCTCAAATATTGCATAGCATTTTTCTGTTAAAAAAAGAAAAAAAAGGAAAGGGAGAAACCCCCCTGTGCTTTTGGCCATCGGGCAAGTGGCCAACCCAGCCGGCCCACCCTGGTGATCCCTCCCCTCTCCCTGTTCACGCGACCAGGTCGCTACAGGGGCGGGTTGCCCCGACCACCTCGCCGGCACCGACGCTGG
>NC_041381.1:711858902-711920331 GCF_002162155.2 Triticum dicoccoides
CCCTCTCGCCCAGATCAACCTTTCCCCCTCTGCCGATCTGGAGGAAGGGCTGGCGCGCCCGTCTCCGACACCCTCGCTTCGCCGTGGCCACCGTCGTCCCCGTGCCCCTCTGACTAGTCCTGGAGATCCTGTGTCGACCACTATGTCTCCCTCGCACACGAGACCACGCCGGAACCACCGCATCACCACCACACCGTCTTCTTCCTCCTCGAACGTCGTCGACCTCGCCGACGATTCCGACTGCGGCAAGCCCTCCCCGAGCTCGCTTTCGCACGACTACAGGGCCCCATGAGCTTCCCTTCCTCCCCTGACCCCCTGTGCTTCCGTTCGCCCGCGAATTCCCCACGTTCGAGCTCACCGCGAGCTCGCGGTCGACGCGGCCCCTCTGCTGCGCCGTCGCACTCCCTGGCCCCTGGGATGTTCTGGCCTCGCGCCCGCTGGCACCCGCTCACGCCCGTCGCTCCCTGCAGCAGTGCCCTGCTCCCTACGCTCGGCACGCCCGCTGCAAGGCCGAGCCCTGTGCTGCTCCGCTCAACGCCGGCGCCCCTGCAGCCCACCTCCAGCAGCCACCACGGCCACCATCTGGTGCACCTTGTCGCGATGTGCCTGCCGAGCCCACCCACAGCTCCAGCCGTCGCCGGAGATGGCTGGTCGACGAGCTCCGTCGCCCCTGTTTAGCATCGGCGGTTAGCTGCCGTGAAGTGCTGACGTGGCCATGTGGTTAAGCCACTAATGGCGCTAATTAATCTAACCCTAGCCCTATGACAAGTGGGACCCATAGCTTAACTAATCCAACCCCTTAAAAAATATTTTAATAAAAACAATTAATTAATTATTTAAGAAGTTAATTAACTTAATTAATTAAACTTAATTAGCCTAAGCACATAGTTTACTTAACTAAACTGTTAGAGTAGACAAACATTCAATGACAGGGGGGTCCCACCCCTGTTGACCAGTCAAACATTGACTGGTCAACTGGGTCCCCCTGGCCCACCTGTCAGCCACTGAGTACACTTTTGTGTACACTCTGCTGGGTGCGCTTAGCAATTTAGCTTTTATTTTCGAATTAAAATAATTTCATAATTTTGTTTAAAAACTTTGAAAAATCATAGTAAATTAATCGTATCTCGGATTGAAAAACTTTGTACATGAAAGTTGCTCAGAACGACGAGACGAATCCGGATACGCGGTCCGTTCGTCTGCCACACGTCTCTAGCATAGCGAACCTGCAAACTTTCCCCTCCGGTTCATCTGTCTGATAGACGTCCGGAACCGGGAAAACTTTCCGGGATGTTCCCCCCCCCCTTTGCCAGTAACGCCTAGCACTGCGTTAGAACACCTCTAGCCCCGCTTATAATCATTTTGTGCATATATTTGTGTGTATTTACTATTTCTTCCCCCTCTTCTCTCCGGTAGACCCCGAGACCGCTGCTGATGCCGCTGAGATCAACTACGTCGACGACGACCCACCTTCTTGTCTGAGCAACCAGGCAAGCCCCCCTTTGATCATCCCGATATCGCCCATTCTATACTCTCATGCTTGCATTAGATTTTGCTATTGTTATTGTTTGCTCCTATTCTGATGCATAGCCTGCTTTTGTACATGTTATTGTTACCTACCTGCTTATCCTAAACTGCTTAGTATAGGTTGACTAGTGATCCATTAGTGACCCTCCACTTGTCCTTGTTGCCCCTGCTTCATCATTGACGACTCGATCAGCGTGATCGACGACCAGAGCCCGACACCTCACATCACATCACGCCCCTTTAGTTGCTCGACTCTGCAGAGCTACTATCGAGTGCCGAGGGTGATCCCTCATAACGCACTCCTGATGATAATTCTGTAGTGTAGCTATTCGGTCATGGTCATCGAGGGTGATTTCCTCTTTCACCATTCCCAATACGGCTCTTTCATTCAATACCTCAAGTGTGAACCTCGAGGGTGGTCCCTCTTACGTTCACCTTGGTGATTACAATGAGTGGAATCCACCGTGGGTGATTCCTCGGGTTTTCCCCTTGATGTCTGGACACACGGTTACAATGACTTTACTTGAGACCTTGGTGGAAGTTGGGCGGGCCCGGAGAGCACGCGCAAGATGGTTACGTGGCACGGCCGGGCATTCTAGGCCCTTGTCGTAAGTCCACGAGACGGGGCGACGGGGTCACTTTCGATCGTGAGTCTCTGCTCGTCTCCGCAAGCTAATAATACACTATGGTTTGGGTATTTGTTCTGAGTTGGCCTTTGGCCTTTACGCACCAACCACCACGTGAGAATAGTTATGGGCCTCGACGTCGCATTATCAGCCGAAGCTTTGTCAGACGTCCAGTTCAGACGTGCGGCACGGCTGGGCCGGCACCATCCTGTAGTGGTGGAGCCTGGTCCGCCCTGCTCGCAACAACCCGGAGTGCAACGGGCGATGGGCCCTGACCCCGGAGTGCTTAGGATGTAGACCGACGGGGACCTCTCTGCTGAGCCTAGGTAGGGCTGCGGTGTGTTGATCTTTCGAGGCTGGGCATTGACCCCAGAAAGGTGTGTCCGACCAACGTGATCGAGCGTGTTGGCAAACGTGGTGCACCCCTGCAGGGAAGATTATCTATTAATAGCCGTGTCCACGGTAGCGGACGTTCAGACTTATATCCTGATCTTATACAACTACAAATGGATACTTGAGATATGTGTCTCCGAGATTGCTTTCTCGCAGGGAGTCGAGGAAGGATCTCTGGGCATTAATGTTACAACATGCTTGTTAAATATAAACTGCTATTCTTTACTCTTCTACATGCTGCAAGATGCTCGGAGCTGCATGAAGATGCTAGTCTTCGATAGGCTAGGCTTTCCCCCTCTATTCTGGCATTCTGTAGTTCAGTCCACAGATACAACCCTTCCATTTGATACAAATGCATACTTAGTATAGATCTGATGCTTGCGAGTACTTTGGATGAGTACTCACGGTTGCTTTGCTACCCCTTTTCCCCCTTCTTTCTTCTTTCCGGTTGATGCAACCAGATGGTGGATCCCTGGAGCCAGATGCCATCGCCGATGGATACTGCTACGTGGAGACCGCCGAAGACCAGGAGTAGTTAGGAGGTCCCAGGCAGGAGGCCTTGCCTCTTCGATCGTTGTTGCTTTTGTGCTAGCCTTCTTAAGGCATCCTTATTTAACTTATGTCTGTACTCAGATATTATTGCTTCCGCTGACTCTTGTGTATCGAGCTTTTGTATTCGAGCCCTCGAGGCCCATGGCTTGTAATATAAAGCTTGTATTATTTTATTTGTGTCTAGAGTTGTGTTGTGATATCTTCCCATGAGTCACTGATCTTGATCGTACACATTTGCGTGTATGATTAGTGTACGATTGAATCGGGGGCGTCACACATGAATACCATGCATGTAGCCAAATCGTGCAACATAGCATGCCCGTTCCATCACCAATCAAGCTAGTATGTGATAACCCACAAGTATAGGGGACCGCAACAGTTTTCGAGGGTAGATTATTCAACCCAAATTTATTGATTCGACACAAGGGGAGCCGAAGAATATTCTCAAGTATTAGCAGCTGAGTTGTCAATTGAACCACACCTGGAAACTTAGTATCTGCAGCAAAGTGTTTAGTAGCAAAATAATATGATAGTGGTGGTAACGGTAACAAAAGTAAAGACAGCAAAAGTAATGTTTTTGGTATTTTGTAGTGATTGTAACAGTAGCAACGAAAAAGTAAATAAGCGAGAACCAGTATATGGAAAACTCGTAGGCACCGGATCAGTGATGGATAATTATGCCGGATGTGGTTCATCGTGTAACAATCATAACATAGGGTGACACAGAACTAGCTCCAGTTCATCAATGTAATGTAGGCATGTATTCCGAATATAGTCATACGTGCTTATGGAAAAGAACTTGCATGACATCTTTTGTCCTACCCTCCCGTGGCAGCGGGGTCCTATTGGAAACTAAGGGATATTAAGGCCTCCTTTTAATAGAGAACCGGAACAAAGCATTAGCACATAGTGAATACATGAACTCTTCCAACTATGGTCATCACCGGGAGTGGTTCCAATTATTGTCACTTCGGGGTTGTCGGATCATAACACATAGTAGGTGACTATAG
This sequence comes from Triticum dicoccoides, assembly GCF_002162155.2. NCBI lineage: Eukaryota > Viridiplantae > Streptophyta > Magnoliopsida > Poales > Poaceae > Triticum > Triticum dicoccoides. The sequence goes on from NC_041381.1 coordinate 711,863,011, forward strand.
ACTTGCAAGATAGGATCAAGAACTCACATATATTCATGAAAACATAATAGGTTCAGATCTGAAATCATGGCACTCGGGCCCTAGTGACAAGCATTAAGCATAACAAAGTCATAGCAACATCAATCTTAGAACATAATGGATACTAGGGATCAAACCCTAACAAAACTAACTCGATTACATGATAAATATCATCCAACCCATCACCGTCTAGCAAGCCTACGATGGAATTAGTCACGCACGACAGTGAGCATCATGAAATTGGTCATGGAGGATGGTTGATGATGACGACGGCGACGAATCCCCCTCTCCGGAGCCCCGAACAGACTCCAGATCAGCCCTCCCGAGAGAGATTAGGGCTTGGTGGTGGCTCCGTATCATAAAACGCGATAATTTCTTCTCTCCTATTATTTTCTCCCCGAAAGCCAATATATAGAGTTGGAGTTGGCGTCGGAGGGCCACCAGGGGGCCCACGAGGTAGGGGGGGCGCCCCCACCCTCGTGGACAGGGTGTGGGGCCCCTGGTCTTCATCTTTGGCGAGGATTTTTTATTATTTATTCTAAGATATTCCGTGGAGTTTCAGGTCGTTTCGAGAACTTTTATTTTCTGCACATAAAACAACATCATGGCAATTATGCTGAAAATAGTGTCAGTCCGGGTTAGTTCCATTCAAATCACACAAGTTAGAGTCCAGAACAAGGGCAAAAGTGTTTGGAAAAGTAGATACGATGGAGACGTATCAACTCCCCCAAGCTTAAACCCTTGCTTGTCCTCAAGCAATTCAGTTGACAGACTGAAAGAGAAAAGGAAAAACTTTTACAAACTATGTTTGCCCTTGTTGTTGTAACATGAAAAGCCAGCATTCAAGTTTCAGCAAATATTATGACTTAACCATACTAACAATAACACAAAGGTCTCACAATTACTCATACCAATAGCAAAATCAGCTAGCGAGTTATAATAATAAAACTCAGATGACAACACTTTCTCAAAATAATCATAACATGATATAACAAAATGGTATCTCGCTAGCCCTTTCTGAGACCGCAAAACATAAATGCAGAGCACCTTCAAAGATCAAGGACTGACTAAACATTGTAATTCATGGTAAAAGAGATCCAGTCAAGTCATACCCAATGTAAACCAATTATAATGAATGCAAACAACAGTGTGCTATCTAGCGGGTGCTTTTTAATAAGAAGGGTGATGACTCAACATAAAAGTAAATAGATAGGCCCTTCGGAGAGGGAAGCAGGGATTTGTAGAGGTGCCAGAGCTCGGTTTTGAAATAGAGATTGAATAACATTTTGAGCGGCATACTTTTGCTGTCAACACAACAACTATGAGATGACGATATCTTCCATGCTAAACAAATTATAGGCGGTTCCCAAACAAAATGGTAAAGTTTATACTCCCCCTCCTCCACAGGCATCAATCCATGGCTTGCTCGAAACAACGAGTGCCTCCAACATTCAACGGGTCCTAGAGGGAGTTTTGTTTGCAATTATTTTGATTTAGTTTGCATAAAGCATGGGACTGGGCATCCCGGTGACCAGCCATTTTCTCGTGAATGAGGAGCAGAGTCCACTCCTCTTGAGAATAACTGCCTAACATCGAAGATAAGGACAGCCCTAGTTGAAACATGAGCTGCTCGAGCATACAAAACAAAATTTCATTTGAAGGTTTGGAGTTTGGCACATAAAAATTTACTTGGAACGGTAGGTAAATGCCGCATATAGGAAGGTATAGTGGACTCATATGGAACAACTTTGGGGTTTAAGGAGTTTGGATGCACAAGCAGTATTCCCGCTTAGTACAGGTGAAGGCTAGAAAAAGACTGGGAAGCGACCAACTGGGAGAGCGACAACAGTCGTAAACATGCATTAAAATTAATTTACATCGAATACAAGCATGAGTAGGATATAATCTACCATGAACATAAATATAATGAAGGCTATGTTGATTTGATTCAACTACGTGCGTGAACATGTGCCAAGTCTAGTCACTCAATTCATTTAAAGGAGGATACCATCCCATCATACCACATCATGATCATTCTAATAGCATGTTGGCACGCAAGGTAAACCATTATAACTCATAGCTAACCAAGCATGGCACAAGCAACGATAATCTCTAAATGTCATTGCAAATATGTTTACTTCATAATAGCTAACTCAGGAATGAAGAATCATCATATTTACAAAAACAAGAGAGGTCGAGTTCATACCAGCTTTTCTCATCCCAATAAGTCTATCATATAACCATCATTATTGCCTTTCACTTGCACGACCGAACGATGTGAATAATAATAGGAGTGCACGAGCATTGGACTAAGCTGGAATCTGCAAGCATTCAATAAACAGGAGAAGACAAGTAATATGGGCTCTAAGTTAAATAAACAATCATGTGTATAAGAGACACTTCGACAATTTAATCATGGTCTTCTCCTACTGACCCCCAAAGAAAAGAAAAGAAAAGAAATAAAAAAAACTATCTACACGGGAAAGCTCCCAACAAGCAAAAGAAGAACGGGAAATATTTTTGGGTTTTCCTGTTTAATTACTACAGCAAAGAAATAAACTACTACTAATTTTTTTTGTTTTTCTTAAGGTTTATTAAACACACAAGAAGAAAGCAGGAAAAAGAAAATAAACTAGCATGGATATTACAGTGAAAGAGTATGAACACCGACATCTAGCAATGAGTATGTGTGAACATGAATGTAATGTCGGTGGGGAATACGTACTCCCCCAAGCTTAGGCTTTTGGCCTAAGTTGGTCTATTGCCAGGAATGGCATGGCGGACACCCGTAGGCGAAGCTGGGGTCATACTGTGACGAAGAAGGCTCTGGTTGCCACTGGCTGGCAACCTCCTCTGGATCTGAAGAGTAAACAGATAGTCATGGAGGCTCATCTTGTGGCTCCAATTTCGGGGCTAGTGCAGGATTCCGATAGGCTTGAACAGCCGACCACGGAACGATGTGAGGACCTGCAGATAAGTTAAACAAAGAAGGAGCAGGCAAAGTAATAATCTCAGGGTGATGAATCAAAGTACAATTTATATTTGAGTTCCCCTTCACGACTCTTAACAAGAAAGTCATGCGCTAGCATACTCCTATAATCTAAATAAGCACGGGGCATCTATGTTTCCTCTTTCTCCTCATGCCTAATAGGTATTTCATAATGTTCAGCTAGGAGCGCGGCATAAATGCCTCCAAAGATGGGGCCCTTAGTACAGTTCAGACTTAACCGTCTAGCAACAATTCCACCCATACTAACAGAGTTATTGCAGTATAAACCATGGAAAAAATGATAACATCAGGAATACTAAGGTTTCCACAGTTTCCGCAACCTATCAAGCAACGACTAGCAAATAAGGCAAAGTAGCGTAAAACAGGAAAATTGTATGCTAGTAACCTTCCTGGTTTCTCCCACCGTGATAGTGTTAATAAGAGCTTCTACTTTGTTACGGTGTGGTTCGTCTAAGGTGCCCTCAAAGGGTATTTTGCAAACCTCGCAAAATTCAGCTAATGGCATCCTCTTAACAACATTATATAAATGAAACTCTACTGATGGAGGTGAACTCTTAGGGAAAAAGTAGAAATTTTGCACAAAAGTATTTGAGAGTAAGAGATACTGATGACGTTGGTCGCGGAGGAAGTCGGTGAGGCCAACATTCTCAATTAATAAGTAGAAATCTTCATAAATCCCGGCTCTCCTCAAGAAGTCATCGGAAGGCCATTCACAAGGCCGGACCTCCGCGGTACGAGGCAAATTAAATTTGGGCTTCTGTTCTTCTTCCTTTTGTTTTTCCTTCGAGCTTCGGCTCGACGAGCCCCTCAAAAGTCTCTTCATTACTTCTGAAACTATCTGAAATTTTTAGTAACTTCAAATAAAAGTAAACCAACTTCAATAAAATTGATAGTAATAACTCCCATAAGTGCCTAGAGCCTATATAAAGCATTGGAACTACTTGGAATCATATAAATTTGACATGCAAGCTCAAGAACATGGTCACCTATGCAGCACAAATTTGCAATGAATAAAGCACTACAACAAAAACTAATTGGACCAATGGAGGAGTCACATACCAAGGAACAATCTCCCCAAGCAGTTTTGTGAGAGGTGCTTTGAGCAAGGAGATCAAAAATCACAACAACGGGGGCTGGAACTCGTGCTTGCGTTGGTTTTTCGTGTTTGTGTGAGATAGAGGAAGAAGATGGGTGCAGGAATAAGTGGTGGAGGGCCACCGTGGGCCCACGAGGTAGGGGGCGCGCCCAAGGGGGTAGGGCGGGCCCTCCACCCTCGTGGCCAGGTGGCAGCTCCCCCCGCGGTGATTTTTGCACAGTAAATTCTCAAATATTCCCGAAAAAATCATATTAAATTGGCATGGCATGCTGAGGACTTTTATTTTTGAAATATTTTTATATTGCATGGATAAGTTGGGAAACAGACAGAAAAAATATTATTTTACTTTATTTCTACTAGATAACAGAAAATATAAAGAGGGTACAGAAGGTTGTGCTTCTAGTTTCATCCATCTCATGCTCATCAAAAAGAATCCACTAACAAGGTTGATCAAGTCTTGTTAACAAACTCATTCCGATTAACATGGAACCGGAGAAACTTCGAATAACACTATGTTACCTCAACGAGGATATGGACATCCCCAATAATAAGTATATCATACTTTTTCTTGGCAGTAGGGAGAGGAAATTCAAAACCTCCAAATATAATCGATGGGATTTTTCCAATAGAATTGATACTATAAACCTGAGGTTGTTTCCTCGGAAAGTGTACCATGTGCTCATTGCCATTAACATGAAAAGTGACATTGCCTTTGTTGCAATCAATAACAGCCCCTGCAGTATTAAGATAAGGTCTTCCAAGAATAATAGACATACTATCATCCTCGGGAATATCAAGAATAACAAAGTCCGTTAGAGTAGTAACATTTGCAACCACAATAGGCACATCTTCACAAATACCGACAGGTATAGCAGTTGATTTATCAGCCATTTGCAAAGATATTTCAGTAGGTGTCAACTTATTCAAGTCAAGTCTACGATATAAAGAGAGAGGCATAACACTAACACCGGCTCCAAGATCACATAAAGCAGTTTTAACATAATTTCTCTTAATGGAGCATGGTATAGTAGGTACTCCGGGGTCTCCAAGTTTCTTTGGTATTCCACCCTTAAAAGTATAATGAGCAAGCATGGTGGAAATTTCAGCTTCATGTATCTTTCTTTTATTAGTAATAATATCCTTCATATACTTAGCATAAGGATTTGTTTTGAGCACATCAGTTAATCGCATATGCAAAAAGATGGGTCTAATCATTTTAGTAAAGCGCTCAAAATCCTCATCATCCTTTTTCTTAGATGGTTTCGGAGGAAAAGGCATGGGTTTCTGAACCCATGGTTCCCTTTCTTTACCATGTTTACTAGCAACGAAGTCTCTTTTATCATAACATCGATTCCTTGATTGTGGGTTATCAAGATCAACAACAGGTTCAACTTCTACACCATTATCATTACTAGGTTGAGCATTATCATGAATATCATCATTGATATTTTCAGTAGGTTCATTTTCAGCACCAGATTGTCTTTCAGCATCAGACATAGAGATATCATTTGGATTCTCAGGCGACTCAGCAATAGGTTCACTAGAAGTTTGCAAAGTCCTATCATTCTTCTTTTTCTTCTTTCTTGAAGAACTAGGTACATCAATATCATTTCTATGAGAATCTTGCTCGATTCTCTTAGGGTGGCCTTCAGGATACAAAGGTTCCTGAGTCATTCTACCAGTTCTAGTAGCCACTCTAACAGAATAATCATTTTTCTTACTATTCATTTCACCAAGCGCTTCTTTTTGAGCTTTAAGTACTTGTTCTACTTGAGTGGAAACCATAGAGGCATGTTTGCTAACAAGTTTAAGTTCACCCCTAATATCAGCCTAATAATCACCCAAGCGTTTAATCAGATAAACATCTTGTTTTAATTGTCTACCAAAATAAGCATTAAAGTCATCTTGCTTAAACATAAAGTCATCAAACTCATCCAAGAACTGACTAGCAATTTTAGTAGGAGGGACTTCAGCTTTATCATATGTATAGAGAGAATTTACCTTTACTACCTGTGTCGGGATATCGGGAGGTTCTTCAGTAAATAAGTAGTTGAGATCATATACTTCTTCCACAGGCGGTAAATTAAGGCCATGTATTTCTTCAATAGGAGGTAATTTCTTAACATCTTCAGCTTTAATACCTTTTTCTTTCATAGATTTCTTTGCCTCTTGCATATCTTCGGGACTGAGAAATAGAACACCTCTCTTCTTCGGAGTTGGTTTAGGAATAGGCTCAATAATTGGCTCAGAAATTGGCTCAGGAGCTGGCTCGGGAGGTGCCCAATTATTTTCATTTGTCAACATATTGTTCAATATAATTTCAGCTTCATACGGTGTTCTTTCCCTGAAAAGAGAACCAGCACAACTATCCACGTAATCTCTGGAAGCATCGGTTAGTCCATTGTAAAAGATATCAAGTATTTCAGGTTTCTTAAGAGGATGATTAGGCAAAGAATTAAGTAATTTGAGAAGCCTCCCCCAAGCTTGTGGGAGAATCTCTTCTTCAATTGGCACGAAGTTGTATATTTCACTCAAAGCAGCTTGTTTCTTATGATCAGGGAAATATTTAGCTGAGAAGTAATAAATCATATCCTGGGGGCTTTGCACACAACCAGGATCAAGAGAATTAAACCATATCTTAGCATCACCCTTTAATGAGAACGGAAATATTTTGAGTAAATAAAGGTAGCGCGATCTCTCATTATTAGTAAACACGGCGGCTATATCATTTAACTTAGTAAGATGTGCCACAACAGTTTCAGATTCATAGCCATAGAAATGATCAGATTCAACCAAAGTAATTATATCTGGATCAACAGAAAATTCATAATAATCCTTATCGGGAACACAGATAGGTGAAGTAGCAAAACCAGGGTCGGGTCTCATCCTATCTCTAAGAGATTCTTTACTACATTTAACTAGCAACCTCTTAAGTTAATATCTATCCTGGCAAGCAAAAATAGCTGCAGAAGATTCCACATAAAAAAGATAACCCTCGGGAATAGCAGGCATATTTTCATCATCGCTCTCATCATCGTATTCAGATTCAACAATTTCTCTTTCTCTAGACCTAGCAATTTGCTCATCGAGAAATTTACCAAGGGGCATAGTATTATCAAGCATAGAAGTGGTGTCATCATAAGTGTCAGAGCATAGCAGAAGTGGCATCATCAATAATATGCAACATATCAGAATTCATAGCAGTAGCAGGTTTAGGTGTCGCAAGCTTACTTATAACAGAAGGAGAATCTAGTGCAAGGCTAGATGGCAGTTCCTTACCTGCCCTCGTAGTTGAGGGAAAAATAGTAGTTCGATCATCTTTCAAGTTCTTCATAGTGTCCAGCAGATATAAATCCCAAGTGACTCAAAGAATAGAGCTATGTTCCCCGGCAACGGCGCCAGAAATTCTTCTTGCTACCTCTTGAGCACTGTGTTGGATTTCCCCGAAGAGGAAAGGATGATGCAGTAAAGTAGCGTAAGTATTTCCCTCGGTTTTTGAGAACCAAGGTATCAATCCAGTAGTAGATCACGCACGAGTCCCTCGTGCCTACACAAAACGATAGCTACTAGGAACCAACACGATTAGGGGTTGTCAATCCCTTCACGGTCACTTACGAGGGTGAGATCTGATAGAGATGATAAATAATATTTTTGGTATTTTTGATATAGAGATGCAAAGTGAAAAGTAAAAGGCAAAGTAAAAACAAAACAGGTATTAAAGTAATGGAGATTGATATGATGAGAATAGACCCGGGGGCCATAGGTTTCACTAGTGCTTCTCTCAAGAGCATAAGTATTCTATGGTGGGTGAACAAATTACTGTTGAGAAATTGATAGAAAAGTGAATAATCATGAGGTTATCTAGGTATGATCATGTATATAGGCATCACGTCCGAGACAAGTAGATCGAAACGATTCTGCATCTACTACTATTACTCCACTCATCGACCGCTATCCAGTATGCATCTAGAGTATTAAGTTAAAAACAGAGTAACGCCTTAAGGAAGATGACATGAAGTAGAGGGATAAATTAGTGCAATATGATAAAAACCCCATCTTGTTATCCTCGATGGAAACAATACAATACATGCCTTGCAACCCTTTCTGTCACTAGGTAAGGACACCGCAAGATTGAACCCAAAGCTAAACACTTCTCCCATTGCAAGAACTACCAATCTAGTTGGCCAAACCAAACGGATAATTCAAAGAGACTTGCAAGGATAACTCAATCATACATAAAAGAATTCAGAGAAGAATCAGATATTGTTCATACATAAGCTGGATCACAAACCCACAATTCATCGGTCTCAACAAACCCACCGCAAAAAAGAAGATTACATCGAATAGATCTCCACAAGAGAGGGGGAGAACATTGTATTGAGATCCAAAAAGAGAGAAGAAGCCATCTAGCTACTAGCTATGGACCCGAAGGTCTGAAGTAAACTACTCACACTTCATTCGAGAGGCTATGGTGTTGATGTAGAAGCCCTCCGTGGTAGATGCCCTCTCCGACGGAGCTCCGGAACAGGCCGCAAGATGGGATCTCGCGGATACAGAAGGTTGCGGCGGTGGAATTAGGTTTTTGGCTCCGTCTTAGATCTGACGGGGGTACGTAGGTATATATATGAGGAAGGAGTACGTCGGTGGAGCAACAGGGGGCCCACGAGGCAGGGGGCGCGCCCAGGGGGGCGCGCCCTCCACCCTTGTGACCTCCTCTGGCACTTCTTGGAGTAGGGTCCAAGTCTCCTGGATCACGTTCGGTGAGAAAATCACGTTCCCGAAGGTTTTATTCTGTTTGGACTCCATTTGATATTCTGTTTCTTCGAAATACTGAAATAGGCAAAAACAACAATTCTGGGCTGGGCCTCCGGTTAATAGGTTAGTCCCAAAAATAATATAAAAGTGGAAAATAAAGCCCAATATAGTCCAAAACATTAGATAAAGTAGCATGGAGCAATCAAAAATTATAGATACGTTGGAGACGTATTAGGCATCCCCAAGCTTAATCCTGCTCGTCCTCAAGTAGGTAAATGATAAAAAAAGATTTTTTGATGCAGAGTGATACTTTGGCATAATTTCAATGTAAATCTTCTTAATTGTGACATGAATATTCAGATCCGAAAGATTCAAGACAAAAGTTCATATCGACATAAAAGTAATAATACTTCAAGCATACTAATCAAAGCAATCATGTCTTCTCAAAATAGCATGGTTTAAAGAAAGTTATCCCTACAAAATCATATAGTCTGGCTAAGCTCTATCTTCATCACACAAAGTATTTAATCATGCACAACCCCGATGAAGAGCCAAGCAATTGTTTCATACTTTAGTAATCTCAAACTTTTTCAACTTTCACGCAATACATGAGCGTGAGCCATGGACATAGCACTATAGGTGGAAGAGAATGGTGGTTGTGGAGAAGACAAAACAGAGAAGATAGTCTCACATCAACTAGGCGTATCAATGGGCTATGGAAATGCGCATCAATAGATATCGATGTGAGTGAGTAGGGATTGCCATGCAACGGATGCACTAGAGCTATAAGTATATGAAAGCTCAACAAAAGAAACTAAGTGGGTGTGCGTCCAATTTGCTTGCTCACGAAGACCTAGGGCACTTTTGAGGAAGCCCATCATTGGAATATACAAGCCAAGTTCTATATTGAAAAATTCCCACTAGTATATGAAAGTGACAACATATGAGACTCCCTATCATGAAGATCATGGTGCTACTTTGAAGCACAAGTGTGGAAAAAGGATAGTAGCATTGTCCCTTCTCTCTTTTTCTCTCATTTTTTTATTTTATTTTTATTTTTATTTTGGTGGGCTTCTTTGGCCTCTTTTTTTTATTTGGGCTTCTTTGGCCTATACTTTTTTCATAAAGTCCGGTGTCGGAGGTTGGATGCGACATATGCCAAAGGATGGCTTATCATGGTGGGAGCGAGTAGAACGTCGCCGGTGCCAGGAAACAGGATAAGGCGAAGACATGCACGCCGACGGATCTTACCCAGCTTCGGGGCTCTCCGGGGAGATAACACCCCTACTGCTGCTCTGCGGGGTTTCCGCGTGATCACTAAGGCGAAGTGACAACAAAGTTGCTCCTAGAGCTGTATTCTGGAGGTAGGAGAAAGCAAGGCTAGCTCTCTCCTTCCTGTATGATCTGGTCTAATGCCTATGGATTTGAACCCCTTGCATGGGTGTCCCGGGGGGTTTATATAGGCCTACCCCCCGGGGGTACAATGGTAATCCGGCTGGGTGCGGGCCCAGCCGTCTGTCTCTCAGGCCGCCGTCTCCTCCGCCGACTGCTGGGGCTCGCCAACTGGTGGGCCCTGCCGACGGGTCCGGTACTGTAGCTGTGCCTTTGACGACGCAGGCGTGGTCATGGGGGCGTGGCAACAGCGCCGCCGTCTATCAGACGATCACTGTCGCCATTCCCAGTCTTGTCTGGTTAATGGCGTGTGGGGCCCGTCGGAAGGGCCGGCCGACTCTGGGGGGGCCGACTCCCACGGGTCCGTCTTTGGGGCGTATCCGCCGTCTTCTACGCTCTCGGCGACAGGCGGGTCCCGCTATCTTCGGGTTATACAGGTATGTCGTCGTGGCCACAGTGCGCTGCCCACTGTGGCCGAGGTCAGGGCATGCATGGTAACAGTGCCACGCCACGCTGGTGATCTCCAGCGATACGGCATATTGTAGCCATGCCATCTCCTCGTAGGCAGGGCGTGACGGCCATTCCGCGTCCGTACCCCGCCTCGCCTATCGTCGCGAAGGTAGGTGGTCGGTGGAGTCACGGGCTGACTCTCTATAGCCGGCTTTTCTTGGAGCCGCGTCTAGGACTCGGTTTATCTTGGAGTCGCATCTGGGACTCGGCTTATCTTGGAGTCGCGTCTGGGACTCGCCTTATCTTGGAGTCGCGTCCGGGACTCGCCTCATCTTGGAGTCGCGTCCGGGACTCGCCTCATCTTGGAGTTGCGTCTGGGACTCAGCTTATCTTGGAGTCGCGTCTAGGACTCGGCTTGAGGGGCGCTGCCTGCCTCGATGTCTTGAAAGGTTCTGGGGCTCGGGTTAGCCTACCCGTGGCCCATTACTCCGACAGTAGTCCCCGAAGCTGGTGAGGCTCCGAGAGTGATATGTTGTGGGGCCTCAACAGTTTCATTCTCTTGGTGGTGGAATCTGGGCTACGACACCGTCTTTCTCTGGGCCGACTATATGAAGTCGGATCCGCAGAGGGCCGTCTTGCTCCGAAAGAGTTCTAAAGTCGTGGCGGGAGACCAGGCGGCGTGCTTGATACGCTTCCCCGCGGCCGCCCGCCACGGTCCTATCGCACGGCGCCACGCGGCGGGGACAGTCTGCTTGCCCACGCATGCGACGGGACGGGCCGTCAGGCGGGGCCCGCCACTACCGCGCCTCGGCCCGCGAACTTATCCGCTGCGGCCGCGCGAACGTTTGGGCTTCCAACACCGTTACTGCATGCAGTAACTTCATGGGGTAAATCATGGGGGGCATGGGGTTCTGGGCGCAGTTAATCCCACACCCGCCCTATCGGCTTCTCAGCCTTCAAGGCTATAAGTAGGCGGGGGGGACTGGAGCGGCAAAGCACGCGCGCCCATCTTCCCCGCTCCCCGCCTCCTCTTGCCTCCTTTCCTTCTTCTTGCCGCCGGCGAGCAGAACCACACCGCACCAACAGCGATGAGCTCTTCCTCCGCCGCCGCGACTTCGGCCGTGCGCTCCGGCGTGTGGGACGGCTCGGAGGTAGACGACGACCTCATCGAGTTCCTCCACAAGACGCGCCGCCTCCCCGGGGCACACATCGTGCGAGCCTGCGCCGCGCCAGCGAGGGAGATATCGCCGGTGCCGGAGGAGGGCGAGCGGGTCATCTTCCGCTCGCACCTCATGTGCGGTCTGGGGCTGCTGGCGAGCGGCTTCTTCCGCTCCTTCTTGGAGTTTCACGGGCTCCAGCCGCACCACCTCACCCCAAACACGATGGTGCTGCTGTCCGCCTTCGCCACCCTGTGCGAAGGCTTTCTCGGCGTTCTCCCCACCATTGAGCTGTGGGGAGAATTTTTCTCATCCAAGCTCGGCACGCACGTCGTCGGCGTGCCGGCTCAATGTGGTGCCTTCATCGCGATGCGGTGATCGACGGCCGACAACCCATTCCTCTCCATCTCGCAGATCAGGTCGGTGAAGATGTGGCAGCGGTCGTACTTCTACGTGAAGAACGTTGCCCCCGACGGCGACTGGGTCAATCTGCCGGCTAACGAAGCCGGTGCACCGGCTGGGAGGCTCCCCAGCTGGTCTCATCGAGTGAAGACGCTGACTCCCGCCGGAGCCGCCGCTGTAGCACGACTCCGAGTCTTGACGCAGTCGGAGGGCCTCGTTGGGGCCGACTTGCTGGCCGCCTTCATGGCGTGCCGAGTCCTTCCGCTCCAAGGCCGGCCTCATCTGATCAGTCAGATGAGCGACCACTGGGACCCGAGTTGGATGTGCACCAAGGAAATGCCCCGCGCAGAGGTGGCAAACATGGTGAACCACATCGCGAACTGCGAGCTCGGGGAGGACTCGCAGTTTGGCAAGGAGCCGTACTCGCGTGCCAACCCCCCTCCAGTGGTAAGTCGCATATTGTTATTGCTTTGTTTCCTTTATAGCCGAATCCGACTTCTGATCTTCATTGTTTTCTCTGAGTTAGAACACCCTCATTCAGCCCACAACCGGCGTCACAAGACCGCCCCGCGAGTTCGTCCCCGACAGAGCGGAGAGCGACGTCGATGACCCCGACTTGGGGGCGGCGGCGATGGAAGCCGACGCCGAAGGCGGAGGAGGAGGAGCGGTAAGCGGCCTCCGGCTCTAGGCCACCTTCGCCGACTGGCCTGAAGATGACGCCGAAGGGGAAGTCGTCCCACGCCACCAGCCAAGGGTCAGCCCGTCGGGCGCAGGTTCTTCTGCTGGCTTGGCCGGTTAGGGCGGCGCGAAGAGGCGCCACGCCGGGCCGAGTGCGTCTGGCGGCAAGTCGAAGAAGTTCAAGGGGGCGGCCGCCGCGACCAAGCGGGAGGAAGCGGCCGTGAAGGCCAACCGCTTCCGCAGGGAAGTGAGGAGGCCGCCGCTAATCTCTTCGTAAGCTTTTTCCGGCTTTGTCTTGTTTTCTTTGGGTGAATCCTGTCCGAGTTTCCCTTTTACACTCCCCCCCTTTTTTCTTCAGGGCCCCCCTTTCCCTTGAGAGGGTCGCTGTCCCCTCCGTCATGGGGTCGGCAGAGACGTCCGCCAACACTCGGCGAGTTGACCCCGCCGCCGACCTCCGGGAGGCGACGGAGCGAAACGCGCGGGAGAAGCACGACGAGGAGGAGGCCGACCGCCAGGAGAAGGCGGAAGCTGAGAAGGCGGCGGCCTCCGCCCAAAAGAAGTTGGAGGAGGCCGAGGCCGCCTTTGCAGCGAGGCGGTGAGGCGGGGAGGCCGGGCACCGCCAATCGGCGTTGCTCGTCACCCTGCTGTCCTCCGCACCGCCGCCTCCGAAGTTCACGGGGCAGACTGGCGAAGCCGGTGCCGAGCACCCCATCATGGAGAAGGAAAGCGGCGAGGCCTCCATGTCGGACACGCTCGTGCCGCCACCGCTGCCACCGCCGCCGTCTAGGAGCGCTCATGGAAAGGAGCCGGCGGGCCCGCCGGTGCCGCCGACTGAGGACGAGGCCGTGGCGACGCTGCTCCTTCAAGTTGCCTCGCCAGCACGCCGCCGTCTCGAGAAAGCGAATTCGGCGGCGCGGCCCTTGGAGCTCGGAGCCGCCATCTCGTCCATCCCAGACGCCGAGGCGACGAGTGCCGCGCCCGTTGGGTGGGTGCACGGAGCCGGCACGGGTCCGCTGAACCAGGCGCTTCAGGACGTCCAGGCGAAGCTGCAAGCCGAAGGCGACGCCCTCCAGAACTGCACCAGGGCGCATTTGGCGTCGCGAACGCCCTTCCGGGTATGCTTTTTCTTTGATTCTTGTCTTTCTTGCTCTTCTTTGTGGGGGCGCGCCAGCGCACCCACTGGGTGTAGTCCCCGAATTTCGGGCCGGCTGCTGAGCAGGCGGCTCGGAACTCCCTCTGGCGAGTTCCAAGTACTTATCTTTGTCTGAAATTTTTATTGCAGGAGTATCACAACCTCCGCGCCACTGCCTTCAACCGCAACGGTGAGGAGTTGAACAAGCGGACTGCCGACTTGATGGAAAGCCGGAGTAAGTTCTTCTTCTTCGCGGGGGCGCGCTGGCGCACCCGCGGTCTATAGTCCCCGAGATTCGGGCCGACTGCTGAGCAGTCGGGACGGATCATCCCGGCGACCTTCTTTCTTGACGACTTTCAACGTCTCCTTCTTTGTTCTTCTTTTTCGCGGGGGCGCGCTGGCGCACCCGCGGGCTGTAGTCCCCAAGATTCGGGCCGACTGCTGAGCAGTCGGGCCGGATCTTCCCGGCGATCTTCTTTGCTGATGACTTACTCGTCTCTTTCTTTCGTTCTTCAGGGGCCAACGCCACTCTTCAGGAGCAGCTGGGCGAAGTCAACACCGCCTTGCGCGTCAAGGGGGAGGAGTGCGGCAGGCTTGCCGCGGAGCACGACCTGCTGGCTACGCAGCTGGCCGAGCAGAAGGAGCTGCTCAAGAAAGCGCAGGACGAGGCCGGGAAGAAGGAGGCTGCTCTCCTGGCCGAGTTCGAGAGCGAGTGCTCCTCCTGGACTGACAAGGACGCGATGCTGACCTCCGGCTTCCATGAGATCGAGGACATCGTCGACGGTCAGTTGCTTTCTTTGAGTTTCCGACTACCTGTCAGGCTCACTTCTGATTGTTTGACTTGCTTCTTTTTTGTCTTGGCAGACTTCTTCCCTGGCCACTCGCAGGCAGTCCCTCTGGCCATCGAGGCTGACCGTGAGGCACGGAGGGCGAGCGCGCGGTGATTGCCACCAATGCCCCCCTGACTGTCGACGAGCAGCTTCTGAGCATCGAGGCCCGTCTTCGTCCGGCCCATCGGCTGATGCGTCGGCTTTAGCGTGCCAGCGCCCAGGTGGTTGCCGCTCTATGGCCAGACATGCCGGCCCTGCGCACCGCCAGTCGGACCACCGACTGGCTGGAGGTCGCAGCTGGCCGTCTTGAGGCCTGGAAGGGTTCCTCGGCCCGGGCCTGAGCGCGCCGGGCCTTGGAATTCGTCAAGGCGTGGTATCCGGGGTTGGACCTGGACCAGCTGGCCGCGTTCCGGTCAGAGGCCCAGGTCGAGCTGGAGGCTGTGGAGGGCGCCCTTGTCAAGCGTGCGGCGGCGATCGCCGACTACACAGACACCAGTGTCTTCGTCCCTGAGCGGGCTGCAGGCGGCGAGGAGGTGCCGCCAGAGTGGTTCGGGATGAACCCAGAATATGGCGAGGACTCGGCGGAGGTGATTGACTCCAGCACCGAGGAAGAGGGCGAGGCGGAGGACGAAGGCGAGACGGGGGCGCCAAAAGACGGAGCGGGCGACCAGCCTCAGCTCGACCGCGCCTGTAGCAACGAGCCGCGTCCGACCGGGCCGACTGCTACTGGCGGCGATCAAGCCGAGACTGCCCAGCCGGCCGCCCCGGCGCCTGACACCGCCGTCTCCTCCGACCCTTCGAACCTGTCTGCTGCTCCCTAGGCCGCCTTCTGGCTTTATTTTATTTGCTCTAGAAAGTCTTTGAGGAACTTTTTTAGTTTGCACAATTCCACCCTCGGGGTGTATTTTGAACTTCTGTCTGAAGATTCGGCCAAGGGCCCATGCTATGTAAATATTAATCCGAGTTCTATCTGTCCTTGCTCATTGCTCCTTTGGCTTTTTCCTTTGCCGCCTTCCCCTAGTTACCGCCTTGTCAGCCGGACAACTGCTCTGCGGACTGCCGCTGGACCAAATGCCTGGCTACTTTGGGGAAAGCAAGTACTTCCCATTCGTTGGTGTTTTTTTAACAAGTTGGATAGAAAGCGGCAAGCTGACTACTCGTGAGTCGGTTTGCGAAAGGGGGCTGGAAGCCGGCTTAAGCTATGCTAATGCTTTTAGGTCCTTAGCCATTTTTTGTGTGAGCGCCCATTCATCCTTACCCCTGCCCGCCAAACAGTCGCTCCGCGAGCTGCGGCTTCTGACAGGAGACGGCTTAGGCAACGCACACTAATTGTCCAATTTCAGGAAACATTTCATAGCATAAGACGGCGAGTCCCCGGGCCGACTAGTCGAACCCGGCGCCAAGCGGCGTAGCGAAGAGTAGCATACTCGAAGGCATAATTCTTATCATACATATAATCAAAAGGGGCAGTCGCCGAGCTCGTCTCGGGGGGCCCGAAGTCTCGGTACTTTAATACAAAGGGGTGGCGTGATACATACTGAATCAGCTGTAAAATCTTCGAAGGAGATTTGCATTCCATGGACGTTCCGACTCTTTGCCGGAGTCGTCTCTCTTGCATGCTCGGGGCATCTGAGCATTAATCAGGTAGTAGGAGTCGTTGCCCAGCACTTTGCTGATGATGAAGGGGCCTTCCCAAGGTGCCGACAGTTTGTGCTGGCCGGCTGTCCGCTGGATCAGCCGGAGCACAAGGTCGCCCTCTTGGAAAGATCTTGGCTTGACCTTCCTGTTGTAGTATCGCGTAGGCTCTGCGGGTAGATGCCGGACCGGCTGAGTGCCAACAGCCGGCCCTCTTCCAGCAGATCGATGCCGTCTTGACGAGCTTCTTCTACTTCCTCCTCGGTATACATGGTGACTCGCGGGGAGTCGAACTCTATGTCCATTGGGATGACGGCTTCAGCACCGTTGATGAGGAAGAAAGGCGTGAAGCCGGTTGACTTGTTTGGAGTCGTGCGCAGGCTCCAGAGGACGGCTGGCAGCTCCTCAAGCCAACAGCCGGCCGAACGCTCCAGCGGTTCGACCAGTCGAGGCTTGATGCCAGACAGCATGAGGCCGTTTGCTCGCTCCACCTGGCCGTTTGACTGCGGATGGGCAACGGACACTAAGTCCAGTCAGACGCCCTGCGTCGCGCAGAAACAGGCCAAGGCACCTTTGGAAAAGTTTGTGCCGTTGTCGGTGATGATGCTGTGTGGTATGCCGTACCGAGTCGTGATGTCGGTGATGAAAGTCACTGCAGTCGGACCATTCAACTTCTTGATGGGTTTTGCTTCTATCCACTTGGTGAACTTGTCCACCACGACAAGTAGATGAGTTAGGCCGCCTCGTGCCGTTTTGAATGGTCCCACCATGTCCAGGCCCCCAAACCGCAAAGGGCCAGGCGATGGGAATGGTCTTGAGCGTGGAAGCCGGCTGGAGCGGCTTGGAACAGAACACCTGGCACCCTTTGCAGTTTTGGACTAATTCCTTAGCCTCTTCTAGGGCAGTCGGCCAGAAGAAACCGTGCCGGAAGGCTTTGGCGACGAGTGCTCTTGAGGCCGCATGGTGGCCGCACTTGCCTTCATGAATGTCTCTGAGAATCGCTTGGCCTTGTTCTGCCTCGACGCAACATTGGTAGACACCAGTGACACTGCGCCTGACCAGCTCTCTGTTGACTATGGTTTACGCTGCCGCTCGGCGTTGCACTTGCCAAGCCAAGATTTCATCAGCAGGCAGCTCTCTGTTTACTAGGAATTTGAGGATGGGCTGGGCCCATGAGGGTGCTGCTATTTCTTCAATTTCCACTATTGCGACTTGGACAAGGGCGGATGGGCTGGGAGGCAGCGGGTTGGAGTCCGCGACCGCTTGCTGGATCGGTGGAGTCCCCGGGCCGATTGGCACAGTCCCCGGGCCGAGTTCTGGAGTCTTTGGGCTGACCATCGCAGTCCCCGGGCCGGGTTCTGAAGTCCCCGGGCCGGCTTTGACTGCGGTATTCTTGGAGCCGTCTATAAGGATTCTTGTGTCGTCTGTTGGTGCTCTTGAGTCAGGTCCGACTTCTTCGGGGGGAGCCGACACAAAGATGGAGTCTAATTCTGGTGAAGGCTTGATAGACGGCTTGATGAGGCGCTGAAGGGCGACGCCGGATGGTATCGCTTGACGGGTGGAGCTGACTCGTGCCAGGGCGTCGGCTTGGTTGTTGTCATTTCTTGGCACGTGAAGGAATTCACACCCCTCAAAATATCCGCTGAGTTGCTGCACCAGGAAGCGGTAGCTCACCATGTTTGCATCTTTGGCGTCCCAGTCGCCAGATGACTGCTGGACCACCAAATCGGAGTCGCCATAGCACAGGATCCGGCGGATGCCAAGCTCTTTGGCAAGCCGGAGCCCATGAATGAGCGCCTCGTATTCGGCGACGTTGTTGGAGGCGGCGAAGTGGATCTGCAGTGCATACTTGAGCTTGTCGCCTTTAGGGGAGGTGAGGACGACGCCGACTCCCAAGCCGATGCGCATCTTGGAGCCATCGAAATGCGTCCTCCAATGGGTGGAGTCCGGCGCTAGGCAGGTACTGGGTCTCGGCCCAGTCGACGAGGAAGTCGGCCAGTGCTTGTGACTTGATGGCGGTGCGGGGCTGGTACTAGATGGTGTAGGGAGCCAAATCTATGGCCCATTTGGCCACTCGTCCCGAAGCATCTTGGCTTCCAATGATCTCGGCCAGTGGAGTTGTGCAGACCACAGTGATTGGATGCTCTTGGAAGTAGGGCTTCAATTTCTTGGTGGAAAAATGCACGCCGTAGCACATCTTCTGGTAGTGGGGGTAGTTCTGCTTGGAGGTCGTCAGTACCTCGCTCAGGTAATATACCGGTCTCTGGACAGGGAGCGCCTTACCTTCCTCCTTGCGCTCAACTACAATAACTGTGCTGACTACCCGGCTGGTGGCGGCAATATACAGGAGCATAGGCTCTTTTGGAGTCGGAGCCGCTAGCAGAGGGGGAGTAGTCAACATCTTTTTCAACTGGAGAAATGCCTCGTCCGCTTTGTGGTTCCACTCAAAAAAGGTGGTTTTCTTCATCAGTTGGTACAAAGGGAGAGCCTTCTCACCTAGCCGACTGATGAATCAGCTGATGGACGCCAAGCAGCCGGTGAACTTCTGCACATCTAACAGTCGGCGGGGGACTTCCATCCTCTCGATGGCTTTGATCTTTACAGGGTTGCACTCTATGCCGCGTTCAGAGACCAGGAAGCCAAGGAGCTGGCCGGCTGGTACTCCGAAGATGCACTTCTCAGGGTTGAGCTTGATCTGGAATCGGCGCAGATTCTCAAAGGTTTCCTGGAGATCCTCCAACAGTGTTCCGCGCTTTTCCGTCTTCACCACCACATCGTCTATGTAGACGTGGGCGTTTTTGCCGAGTTGCTTGAGGAGAAACTTCTGCATGCAACGCTGAAAGGTGGCGCCGACATTCCTCAAGCTGAACATCATAGTCAGGTAGCAGAAGGCTCCAAACAGCATGATGAAGGCAGTCTTTAGTCTGTCTGCCGGTTTCAGCTTGATCTGGTGATATCCTGAATAGGCATCTAAGAAGCTCAACAGCTCGCATCCGGCTGTGGAGTCTATCACCTGATCAATCCTTGGCAAAGCAAATGGGTCTTTTGGGCAAGCTTTGTTGAGGCTTGTGTAGTCGATACACATCCGCCACTGCTTGTTCTTCTTCAAAACTAGGACCGGGTTTGCCAGCCACTCTGGGAAGAACACCTCCATAATGAAGCCGGCCGCTAGGAATCGGGCTATCTCTTTCCCAACAACTCTTCTCTTTTCTTCTGACAGGCGGCGCAGGGGCTACCTGACGGGTTTCACATCAGATCGGACATGTAGCTTGTGCTCTGCGAATTCCGTCGGTACACCTGGCATGTCCTTAGCGGACCATGCAAAGATGTCTCGATTCTCACGGAGGAAATCGACGAGCTCGCCTTCCTATTTGCTGTCTAGGTTTGCACCTATGATAGCGTGCATCTCCGGGTGCTCTTGGTCCAAAGGTATCCTCTTTGTTTCTTTAGCTGGCTTGAACGAGACCTCAGCTTCTGACTCCTTGGGGTCAGGCGACATCTCTTGCTGCTTGCCAGCCATTGCCACAACCCGATCAAGGAGCCGCCTCTCAGTTGCGATCACCAGGGACTCGGTCAGCCGACTACTCTCGGCCGCGCAGGCGGACGACTTCCTGTAATCGCCGGCAACGATCAGAATCCCCTTTGAGCTCGGCATCTTCATCTTGAGGTAGGTGTAGTGGGGGACCGCCATGAACTTGGCCAAAGCAGGTCGGCCAAGCAATGCTTGATATGGGCTTTCAAGGTCCACCACCTCAAACCAAACTGGCTCTCGGCGAAAATGATCTTTGTCTCCGAAGAGGACATCTATCTGGATCTTGCCGATTGGAGAGCAGGAAAGGCCAGGTACAATCCCGTGGAAAATAGTTCGGCTGCTTTGAAGATGTCTCTGCTTGATTCCTAATTTCTCCATGGTATCCTTGTACAGGATGTTGATGCTGCTGCCTCCGTCTATCAACACTCGCGAGAAGCGACCGGCCCGCCTATCTGTGGCCAAGGTGGCGCTTAAAACCAAGGTGTAGGAGCCCGGATTCGGCATCACCTCTGGGTGATCAGCTCTGCTCCAACTGATAGGCTTCTCGGACCAATGCATAAACTCCGGAGTATCTGAGGCTACTGCATTTACTTCTTGCTGTTGCAGCCGTCTGCTGCGTCGATCATCAGCCACACTGGTGAACACCACATAGGCTCCGTGCTCTTCTGGGTACTCATCCTGTACGGCGCCGACTGGCCTGGCAGCCGGCTGCTGGGGCGGCTGTGGAGGCGGCGGCCCAGCAGGCGGAGGAGGAAGGAGGCCATCTCCCTTGGCGATTCTGGTGAGCCAGTGGCATTTCCGGGTGGTATGGTTTGACGGCTTCGTGCCGCTGTGAAACTTGCAGGGAGCATCCAGAGTCTGCTTGTAAGAGAAGGCCGGCAACCAGTTGGACTTGCCGCCTTTCGGTTGCTTCGCAGGAGGCTGCCCCTCAGGTTGCTGGTCCTCGACCGTCGCAACCTGCCGACTGCTGGAAGTCGGCTGTGGGGCCTTGCGCTTGTGATCATTCTGCTGTTGTCGTCGACTGGTGTCTCCAGCCGGAGTTCTAGGAGCTTGATGGGCCACTGTGCCAGTCGCACTAACTTGAATCTCTGTCTTCATGGAGGAGTCGACCGTTGCATACTTGTCTGCTATGACCAGCAACTCGTCGAGGGTTTCCGGCTCGTCGCAGAGGAGCTTGTGCTTGAGGAGGGTGCCTGCTCTACACCCGGCGGTGAAGTACTCGATGGTCTGCACCTCGTGCACGCCGTCGCAGGAGTTCCGGAGCTCTCCCCAGCGTGTGAGGTAGTCGTGAGTCAACTCGTCTTGGCCTTGCACGCACAAGGAAAGCTGGCGCGGCTTGGGGGGTCGCTTGTACGTGCTCGTGAAGTTGCGGACGAAAGCCTCGGTGAAGTCGACCCAACTGTTGATGCTGCGGGGCTTCAAACTGTTCAACCACGTCCGGGCCGTGCCCTGGAGCATGAGTGGAACGTACTTCACGGCAATGCGCTTGTTACCGTTTGCTATGTTGACGGCCGTGGAGTAGTCAACCAGCCAATCTTCCAGCTTCACGGAGCCGGTGTACTTGGGCGTGTCTCAGGGGAGCGTGAACCCTTTGGGAAAAGGCTCATCTCGGATGCGGGGTCCAAAACAGGGCGAGCCCAGCTCGTCTTCTTCTTCCAGTGGCAAGGATCGGTGAAGTCGGTCGATCCGGTGGCGGGCATCATTCTCTCCGACTCCCTCTCGGCGGCCAAGCCGGTCGCCGAGAGTCGGATGCTAACAGGCGGCGGGGAGACTCGTCTTTCTCTTCATGGAGGGGGAGGCAGGTAGTCGCCCTGCCGTTCCACTGCTCTAGGGCGGCCGTCTTGGTCACGCTCGATGGTGATGCGAGTCCGAATGTGGCTCACAGCCGGATCCTTTTCTTTCCTTCCACGGACATCGCCAGTCGGTGTCCGCGACGTCGCACCTTGATCTCGGCGGGGAGGCAAGTCGACGTTTTGTCGTTGCGGTGCCTCCGTGCGGCAGCCGGCGTCGTTCTGCGCGGCGGCCGCTTTGAGGAGCCGCTGCACTCGCTCCATCATCAGGTGGCGCTCTTCGCCTTTGAAGTTGTCTAGCTCGTCCGCTGCCGCCTGGGCGGCGCGGATGTTCTCCGCAGGCGTGGCATATACGGGGCGATCAGCCCCGAACTGGTTGGTGATGGCCGCGCTGCGTTGTTGGACCGCGCCTAGGCGGCTAGGCCCAGTCGGGGCCGGCGAGCCGCCCACAACACGATCCATCTCGCG
Source organism: Triticum dicoccoides (assembly GCF_002162155.2). NCBI lineage: Eukaryota > Viridiplantae > Streptophyta > Magnoliopsida > Poales > Poaceae > Triticum > Triticum dicoccoides. The sequence goes on from NC_041381.1 coordinate 711,885,356, forward strand.
CTGGTAGGCTTCTGACAAGCGTCTCATGCTTGCCAGCTTCTTCGCGCCTTCGATGAGCTAAAGTCAGCGTGCCTCCAGCGTCTTAGCATCAGCGTCCTCCAGAATGGGCGCAGTCAGGTCTCGCAGAGCCGCGTCGAGTGGGTCGTGAACTCCCTCACCGGAGTGCTCGCCATGACTGATAATGAGCACCTCTGTGACGGCGCTTCCGCCGCTCTCGCCGCGAGGAAGCGGCTTGTCATAAACCACCACGTTGGTGGGGAACGTGTCGAGCAACACGCTATCGGAGTCGACCAGCATCGGGTCGGTGGAGCCGACGGACTCCAAGTCCACGGTAGGCTCGCCGGCAACATGGAGATGGTCGAGGAGGCCCACGAGGAGGCTTTCGTGGCCGCCCGTGCCTGCATCGGATGCAGGCTAGTCGGAGATGCAAACCTCGCCAAGAATATCGGCGAGGCAGCTTGCTGCGCAGGCGTCGTGGATGCCTTACAGCGCATCGGGGCAAGCGCCATCGGGCGTGCCGGGCTGGCTACGCTCACTGGGGAGGAAAAGGGTTCCCGTCCAGAGCAGGTCTCCGGACGACGGTGCACCTGGCCCCATGGTGGGCGCCAAATGTCGGGGGTTGGATGCGACATATGCTAAAGGATGGCTTATCATGGTGGGAGTGAGTAGAACATCGCCGGTGCCAGGAAACGGGATGAGGCGAAGACATGCACGCCAGCGGATCTTACCTAGCTTCGGGGCTCTCCGGGGAGATAACACCCCTACTGCTGCTCTGCGGGGTCTCCGCATGATCACTAAGGCGAAGTGACAACAAAGTTGCTCCTAGAGCTGTATTCTGGAGGTAGGAGAAAGCAAGGCTAGCTCTCTCATTCCTGTATGATCTGGTCTAATGCCTATGGATTCGAACCCCTTGCGTGGGTGTCCCGGGGGGTTTATATAGGCCTACCCCCCGGTGGTACAATGGTAATCCAGCTGGGCACGGGCCCAGTCGTCTGTCTCTCAGGCCGCCGTCTCCTTTGCCGACTGCTAGGGCCCGCCGACGGGTCCGGTACTGTAGTTGTGCCTCTGATGACGCAGGAGTGGTCATGGGGGCATGGGAACAGCGCCGCCGTCTATCAGACGATCACTGTCGCCATTCCCAGTCTTGTCTGGTTAATGGCATGTGGGGCCCGTGGGAAGGGCCGGCCGACTCTGGGGGGCCGACTCCCACGGGTCCGTCTTCGGGGCGTATCGGCCGTCTTCTGCGCTCTCACCGACAGGCGGGTCCCGCTGTCTTCGGGTCGTACAGGTATGTCGTCATGGCCACAGTGCGCTGCCCACTGTGGCCGAGGTCAGGGCAGGCATGGCAACAGTGCCACGCCACGCTGGTGATCTCCAGCGAAACGGCATACTGTAGCCATGCCATCTCTTCGTAGGCAGGGCATGACGGCCATGCCTCGTCCGTACCCCCCCTCGCTTATCATGGCGAAGGTAGTTGGTGGGTGGAGTCGCGGGCCGACTCTCTATAGTCGGCTATTCTTGGAGCCGCGTCTGGGACACGGCTTATCTTGGAGTCGCGTCTGGGACTCGGCTTATCTTGGAGTCGCATCTGGGACTCGCCTTATCTTGGAGTCGTGTCCGGGACTCGCCTCATCTTGGAGTCGCGTCTGGGACTCGGCTTATCTTGGAGTCGCGTCTGGGACTCGGCTTGAGGGGCGCTGCCTGCCCCGATGTCTTGAAAGGTTTTGCGGCTCGGGTTAGCCTACCCGTGGCCCATTACTCCGACATCCGGAGTCTCATCCTGACTTATGGGGGAATCATAGTATCAATCATCCTTTCCTCACTGGGACAATGCTCTAATAATGATGATCATCACACTTTTATTTTTTCGTACAACTCAACAATTACAACTCGATACTTAGAACAAAATATGACTCTATACAAATGCCTCCGGCGGTGTACTGGGATATGCAATGAATCAAGAGTGACATAAATGAAAGAATTATGAATGGTGGTTTGCCACAAATACAATGTCAACTACATGTTCAAGCAAAAAAGCAATATGACAAAAGTAATGTGTGTCATATGAACGGAATGGTGGAAAGTTGCATGGCAATATATCTCGGAATGGCTATGGATATGCCATGATAGGTAGGTATGGTGGCTGTTTTGAGGAAGGTATATGGTGGGTGTATGATACCGGCGAAAAGTGCGCGGTATTAGAGAGGCTAGCAATGGTGGAAGGGTGAGAGTGCGTATAATCCATGGATTCAACATTAATCAAAAGAACTCATGCACTTGTTGCAAAAATTTAGAAGTCATCAAAAACCAAAGCACTAAATGCATAATCCTAGGGGGGTAGATTGGTAGGAAAAGACCATCGCTCGTCCCCGACTGCCACTCATAAGGAAGACAATCAATAAATAAAATTGTGCTCCGACTTCATCACAAAGCGGTTCACCATACGTGCATGCTACGGGAATCACAAACTTCAACACAAGCATTCTTTAAATTCATAATCACCCCAACTAGCATTGATTTGATATTATCACCTCCATATCTCAAAACAATTATCAAGCATCAAACTCATCTTAGTATTATACGCACTCAAAAGAAAGTTTCACATATCTTGAATACCAAGTATATTAACATTAAGCAAATTACCATGCTATTAACGACTCTCAAAATAATCTAAGTGAAGCATGAGAGATCAATAGTTTCTTTAAAACAAATTCACCACCGTGCTCTAAAAGATCTATATGAAGTACTAGAGCAAAAATTATCACGCTCAAAAAGGTATAAGTGAAGCGCTATGAGCAAAACTATCAAGCTCAAAAGATATAAGTGAAGCATATAGAGTATTCTAGCAAATTCCAAATCATGTATGGCTCTCTCAAAATGTGTGTACAGCAAGGATGATTGTGGTAAACTAACAAGCAAAGATGCAAATAATACAAGACGCTCCAAGCAAAACACATAACATGTGGTGAATAAAAACATAGCTCCAAGTAAATTACCGATGGAAGTAGACGAAAGAGGGGAAGCCTTCCGGGGCATCCCCAAGCTTTGACTTTTTGGTGTCCTTGGATTATCTTGGAGGTGCCATGGGCATCCCCAAGCTTAGGCTCTTGACACTCTTTGTTCCATAATCCATCAAAAGAATTCACCCAAAACTTGAAAACTTCACAACACAAAACTCAATAGAAATCTCGTGAGCTCCGTTAGTGAAAGAAAACAAAAGACTACTTTAACATACTGTAATGAACTCATTATTTATTTATATTCGTGTTAAACCTACTGTATTCCAACTTCCTTATGGTTTATAAACTAATTTATTAGCCATAGATGCATTGAAATAAGCAAACAACATACGAAAAACAGAATCTGTCAAAAACAGAACTGTCTGTAGCAATCTGTAACTAACGCAAACTTATGGAACTCTACAAATTCTACCAAAATAGGACGTACTGCAAAAAAAATTTATTAATCAGCAGCAAAAAGAATCAATGCAAAATCACGTTTCTGTGATTTATTGAATTTTTTCTCGTGAGCGCAAAGTTTCTGTTTTTTCAGCAGAATCAAATCAACTATCATCATAGCTTATCCTATAGGTTCTACTTGGCACAAACACTAATTAAAACATAAAACCACATCTAGACAGAAAGTAGATGGTTTATTTATTCCTAAACAGAAGCAAAAACAAAAAACACAATAAAATTGGGTTGCCTCCCAACAAGCGCTATCGTTTAACGCCCTTAGCTAGGCATAAAAGCAAGGATAGTTCTAACGAGTGCCATAATAATAAGATAGATCTTGAAAACTGATCTAATATTCTCTACGTTCGGCAGCAAGCTTTCTTTGAGGCAAGCAAAAGTAATTAAAAGGGCTAAATTTGGTGGGACAAAGGTCCCAAGATCAATAAAGGGAGGAATAGGTTCCTCCTTCGGCCTTTCATAGTGCACAACTATTTCATCACTAAAAGCATTCTTTTGGCAAAATTTTGTGAGCCTATACTCAAGAGAGTATCCTAGCTCATCATTTCGAAGAGCAAAATCATTATTATGTACGTTAATGCAATCAATCAAGACTTTGGTAGGAACCTTTTTTCTAAGGTTTTCATTAAAAGCGACATAGTCGGAAGATTGAAAACGTCTAAATCCCTCTTGATCATAAAGGATCGCTTCTATGGGAGGATGGCCGGCGTCCACCCTATAGTGCGCAAAGATTTCTTTGGCTTCTCTAATGATAAATCTAAACTCATGAGCGAAAAATATAGTAACAACGCGCTTAACAGAAGAATGCTCAATATTAGAAAATTCTAGAAAAATTCTTTGTATGCAAGGATGCATATGCATAATTTTTCTTTCAAGTTCAACTACAAGCATAGCGATAGCATCCGCAATACTACTAGTTCTATGAAGGATAGAACAACCCAAGGAAGGTAAATCACCGGTACAAGTAAAAAAATCTTGAATAACACCTTTGCCAATAATGTTACCACTGCCGATTCAAAACTTTTTAGTATGCAAGATAGGGGGTTCATCGACCGGAGCATCAGGATTTTCTATGTTATTATTATTGTCCATATCGATGATAATCTCCCCAGTTTCAGACATAGCAGCAAACAAAAAGGCAAAAGAGAAAGAGAGGAGGAGATTGGGAAAGAGAGGGCGAATAAAACGGCAAGGGTGAAGTGGGGAGAGGAAAACGAGAGGCAAATAATGTAATGCGAGAGATAGGGATTGTGATGGGTACTTGGTATAGTTGACTTTTGCGCAAACTCCCCGGCAACAGCGCCAGAAAAAGGTCTTGATAACCCACAAGTATAGGTGATCGCAACAGTTTTAGAGGGTAGAGTATTCAACCCAAATTTATTGATTTGACACAAGGGGAGCCAAAGAATATTCTCAAGTATTAGCAGCTGAGTTGTCAATTCAACCACACCTGGAAACTTAGTATCTGCAGCAAAGTGTTTAGTAGCAAAATAATATGATAGTGGTGGTAACGGTAGCAAAAGTAAAGACAGCAAAAGTAATGTTTTTGGTATTTTGTAGTGATTGTAATAGTAGCAACGAAAAAGTAAATAAGCGAGAACCAGTATATGGAAAACTCGTAGGCACCGGATCAGTGATGGATAATTATGCCGGATGTGGTTCATCATGTAATAGTCATAACATAGGGTGACACAGAACTAGCTCCAGTTCATCATTGTAATGTAGGCATGTATTCCGAATATAGTCATACGTGCTTATGGAAAAGAACTTGCATGACATCTTTTGTCCTACCCTCCCATGGCAGCGGGGTCCTATTGGAAACTAAGGGATATTAAGGCCTCCTTTTAATAGAGAACCGGAACAAAGCATTAGCACATAGTGAATACATGAACTCCTCCAACTATGGTCATCATCGGGAGTGGTTCCGATTATTGTCACTTCGGGGTTGCCGGATCATAACACATAGTAGGTGACTATAGACTTGCAAGATAGGATCAAGAACTCACATATATTCATGAAAACATAATAGGTTCAGATCTGAAATCATGGCACTCGGGCCCTAGTGACAAGCATTAAGCATAGCAAAGTCATAGCAACATCAATCTCAGAACATAGTGGATACTAGGGATCAACCCCTAACAAAACTAAGTCGATTACATGATAAATCTCATCCAACCCATCACCGTCCAGCAAGCCTATGATGGAATTACTCACGCACGGCGGTGAGCATCATGAAATTGGTGATGGAGGATGGTTGATGATGACAACGGTGACGAATCCCCCTCTCTGGAGCCCCGAACGGACTCCAGATCAGCCCTCCCGAGAGAGATTAGGGCTTGGCGGCGGCTCTGTATCGTAAAACGCGATGATTTCTTCTCTCCTATTTTTTCTCCCCGAAAGCCAATATATAGAGTTGGAGTTGGCGTCGGAGGGCCACCAGGGGGCCCACGAGGGAGGGGGCGTGCCCAGGGGGCGCGCCCCCCACCCTCGTGGACAGGGTGTGGGCCCCCTGGTCTTCATCTTTGGCGAGGATTTTTAATTATTTATTCTAAGATATTCTGTGGAGTTTCATGTCGTTCTGAGAACTTTTATTTTCTGCACATAAAACAACATCATGGCAATTCTGCTGAAAACAGCGTCAGTCCGGGTTAGTTCCATTCAAATCACACAAGTTAGAGTCCAAAACATGGGCAAAAGTGTTTGGAAAAGTAGATACGATGGAGACGTATCAGTATGCACATGAACATGAAGCATCAACATCGGATACAACACCAATATAGCAAACTAGCACATGAACCCTAAGCATGAACATCAAACACAACACCTATCTACCTAGCTAACTTGCTTCATGAACCCTGAGCACGAACATCAAGCACATCACCAAACTAGCATGATTAGCACATTCTTGCGCATGACCACTAAACATAAACATGAAACACAACAACTATCTACCATGCCCATGAACATGGTGTACATCAAGAGTAGCAGTAAGCACTAAGCAGTACGCACTACGCTCGAACATGAAACACACAACAATCTACCATGCCTATGAACACAACTATCCTACCTAGGAAGACTACTAAGCATGCACATCAAACACCTAACAAGCAAGAACACTACTATCCTGCCTATGAACAGTACTGCGCAAGAAGGAATTGAATCCAATCGATTTGATTTGACTTGATTCGAATAGATTCAAATCGAATCGAATCAACTCGAATCAAATCCAATCCTATGCATGATAATGATGAAAACCCTAATGTACACATCTACGAGCATAGATGGGATTTTGTTCTTACCGGAGCAGTTGGAGCGTACGCCAGCCAGGGAGAAAACCCCGGCGGAATGGAGATGGTCGGTGAAGAGGAGGAGGAGACGCTAGTGCCGATGGCCCTTGGCATTGGCCCAGTGCTTGTGGCCATGCACCTGGTGGAAGAGGAGGGTTTTGATGTCCATGGAACAAACCCTCATATCGAGGGAAACCTCCAACGGGGGTTCCAACCAATGGTGCGGTCGCTGCCCCCTTCAGCGGCACCACAGAACCAAGACCATGAGGTCCGAATACGGCGGTGGAGCCAGGGCGGTGATAGTTGTGATCTGCGTTGGGTTTTTTCCCGAAGAGGAGGGATGATGCAGCACAATATAGATAAGTAATAGGATAGGTAAAGTTGACTCATCTCCGTTCCCTTTATCGTCTACTTTCAGATTAGTAAACAAAGAATCGATAGGAGAGGTACCAATCATTTTAAGATCTTGACCATGGTTACTAATAGAGAAAGATTCCTGTTTAGCGGCCATCCTATTTACTAGAGTGGTTTGCTTATCAAATATCTTTACTATCAATTCTTCAGTTTGAGAAAATTGTGATTGGAGATTAGTTACTTCTTTATTGACTTCATCAAGTTGCTTACTAATAGCATCTAGCAAGGTTGAGTGTTCCTTAATTTAACCAGTAAAGAACTTATTATGCTCATGTTGTGAAGTCATGAAAGTTTTCATTGAAGTTTCGATTTCAGTCATCCTTTAGTAATAGGAGATATTATAGAATCTATCCTGATACATGGTGACCAAGCAAGCAAAGTAATAAGCAAATCAAAAAAGTAACAAGTATAGCAAGCAAATGAGTAAACTAAAAAACAAACTAGATAACTAAGCAAGCAAGGATAAATATTTTCTATTTTTTATTTTTATAGCAAGAAAAATATAATAGAAAATAAAAATTATAACAAGTGAATGATATTTTGTGTGAAGGTACTTGATAGTAAGTTGGTGATACTCCCCGGCAATGGCGCCAGAAATCCTTCCTAATACTTGTGATCTGCGTTGGGTTTTTTCCTGAAGAGAAGGCGATTATGCAGCACATTATAGATAAGTATTTCCCTCAGTACGAACCAAGGTTATTGAACCAATAGGAGGACCACATAACTCACGTCTTCAGCGCCTACACACAAAAGAGCAAACACTCGCACCCAACACGGGCAAGAGGATTGTCAACACGGGCAAGCAAATGAGCAGTGCAGGTGATAGTTGATAATTAGAATTGCAAAATGAAAAGAAAACAAATAAATGGCAGCAAGAAAATAATATCTTTTGTAAATATATTTGTGAATAGACTTTGGGGCCATAGTGTTCGCTAGAGGCTTCTCTCTCGAAGAAGGCATACGGTGGGTAAACAAATTATTTTTGGGCAATTGATTGAAAAGCGCATAGTTATGCAATATTTATTCACAACAATGATCATGTGTATATAGGCATCACGCCCATTGTCAGTGTCAAAACTGGCGGATCTCGGGTAGGGGGTCCCGATTTGTGCGTCTTAGGCTGATGGTAACAGGAAGCAAGGGACACAATGTTTACCCAGGTTTGGGCCCTCTCGATGGAGGTAAAACCCTACTTCCTGCTTGATTAATATTGAAGATATGAGTAGTACAAGAATAGATCTACCACGAGATCATAGAGGCTAAACCCTAAGAGCTAGCCTATGATGGTATGATTGTAATTGTGATCGGCCTTCTAAGGACCATCTTCTCCGGTTTATACAGACACCGGAGAGGGCTAGGGTTTACATGGAGTCGGTTACAAGGAAGGAAATATAATATCGGGATTGCCAAGCTTGTCTCCCACGCAAAGGAGAGTCCCATCCGGACATGGGCCAGAGTCTTGTGTCTTGTATCTTCACGCTTCAATAGTCCGGACGATGTATATAGTCCAGCTGTCTAGATACCCCCTAATCCAGGACTCCCTCAGTAGCCCCTGAACCAGGCTTCAATGACGATGAGTCCGGCGCGCAGTCTTGTCTTCGGCATTGCAAGGCCGGTTCCTCCTTCTGAATACTCCAAGGTTATTATCGAACATGTAGACCGTGTCCGGATCTGCAAAAATGACCTTCACATACCACCGTAGAGAGAATGATACTTCAACTAACAACAACTTTTTTAGACGACGCGATATGTCATCACGGTTAGGTCTTTGTTCAAACCGTTTTCCTTCAACCAGCCACAGTGCATATTGTGAGGCGGTTTCCTTGACACGTCTTGTCAAAGGAGAGATCGTCTCCCCTCATTATGGGATTCTCGTCAATACGGGTATGGGTAATCCAAGCGCACCGCTAATCGCGGCGAGTGGGAGGTGAGCGGGTTCCACCAGGCAAGTGGGGAGGCGCAAAAAGATTTTATCATCTCTATAAAGAGACAAGGTTTCTTCCTCTTCACATACGGCTTGTCCTTCCGCTAGATCATTCCCCTCTGTTCGAGCCCTAACGCCCGAGTACTTTTTCTTTTCCATCAAAGGCAGGTGTTCTGAAGATGTCCGGATCCGTAGCAGGAGGCAGATGGATGGCCTCTACCATTCGGGAGAAGGATATTAAGAAGCTCCACGAAGCTAGGTATCTGGCCAAGAAGATTGGCCATCGTCTCCCACCGGTGGGACAGGTTGTCCCTACTCCGGAGCCTTGCGAGAGAGTCATGTTCCTTCCCCATTTTGTTCGTGGGCTCGGGTTTCCCCTCCACCCATTAGTCCGTGGAGTCATGTATTACTACGGGATTGACTTCCATGATCTTTCCCCGAACTCCTTCCTCAATATCTCGACGTTCATCGTCGTGTGTGAGGCCTTTCTCCGGATCTCGCCTCACTTCGGCATGTGGCTGAAGATTTTCAATGTGAAGCCCAAGGTGGTGAGCGGCGAACACGCCGAGTGCGGCGGCACCATGGTGAGCAAAATGTCCAAGGTCGTTTGGCCGAAGGGCGCCTTCAACGACTCCATCAAGGAGTGGCAGCAGCAGTGGTTCTATATCACCGAACCACGCAGCAAAAAGTGGGTTGCAGCTCCTGAATTCAGATCCGGAGCCCCACTGCGGCTCACGTCCTGGCACCAGAAGGGCCTGAACTAGTCCTCGTCCGATGAGTTGTCACTGCTCCAGACGCGCGTTCAGAGCATGGTCGACAAGGACGTCAAACTCGTCGATGTAGTCCAGGTGATGCTAGTCCGCCTGGTTCTCCCTTGCCAGCGTCGAGCCTGCACTTTGTGGGAGTTTGACCCAACCGTGCACCAAACCCTTCGTGAGCTCTATGATTCCTCCCACGAGGATATCTGGAAGGTGCTCTTTAAGTCCGGCAAATCATGGCCGGGCCCTGCCGAGGACCGTGGGTACCAATTATCCCATTCTACAAGCCTAGTAAGTTACAGCCATGCTCTGTCCCTGCATGCTTTAGTTGGCATGTCACGAGGGAGGCATTTTAATCGTGTTTCGTGACTTCAAGGATGGATAAAGAAGGTGGAGCGGACGCATTGTCCGGCTCCGCTGCCGGAGGAACCGGCCGGACCTCTTCTGATGAAGATGCTAGTCCTCGCGCCTTATGAGGCGCCGAAAAAGGAGGCCTCCAAGAAGGTCAAGAAGACCCGGAGTGGCCTCCGTCGCTGCGAGGCTTTGGACGCAAAATTCGAAGACTCCAACGACGCTCCTTCTTCCGAAGACGAAGAGGAGGAAGCAGAGGAGGACGAGCCTCACTCTGGAGGTGTGAAGAAGCGGGCAGCTTCCCCGTCCCTGGAGGCCGAATCGCCCAAAAGGGGGAGAGGTTCCCACCCAGAGGCGTTCACCACGGCTACCGATAACAGGCCAAAGTGGAATCCCAGGGCCCAGCCCCTGGAAAAATCATAAGTGACCGAAATCCGAATGCGCCTATGCATCCAGGGCCGTCTGGGTACAGTAGTTTTAATTGTCGCAATATCTCGTACAGCCCGGCGAGATCTTCTGCCGGATCATCTTTGTCGGAGGATTCGCTAAGCTCGGATGCTGTGGCGAGCGAGACGCCTCCGGAGGCCCCTTCCCCGAAGCCCAGGTGCGCCACCGAAGGTCGTCTCAAAGTATCCCAGAGCAGCAGGGCATGTCCCTGGGGCCGGACACGTGGGGGCAGCGGCCCCACAGCATGTTGACGATGGGCGCGATATCGAGTTCGGCCCTCAGCCGGATAAGGTCCTGGATACCTCTAAGGCTCTGGGATCGGGCGAGCGGCCACATTCGACGGGGGGAGACTTGCCTACTCCACCGGTAACCTCTATCTATGCAGAGCTGCCAGGCGGTCTAACGACGGTGTTGAAGAACGCGTCTATCATTGAGGAACATCGGACCTTCATGGGTACGGTGGTTGGAAAGATTTAGTGTGCTGAAAGCAGGCTGAATGAGTCCCGTCTTGGCCTTATAAAGGCTTTTGAGGTATGGTTTCTAAGGAACCTTTGAAGAATCATCATGATATGCGAAATAGCCCGTGATACACTGTCCGGCAAAAGAGAGCCGGGCAGGGGATCAGACCCTTTTTTGTAGTGCGAACCTTTGTTAATGATGTATACCCCTTTGTTTGAAAACAGGCGTCTACTAAGAAGATGGTCGCTCATGATGCGGAAGTGTCCGAACTGCAGCAGAGCCTGGAACGGGCCGAGGAAGAACTTGGCCGTGTGAAGAAGCAATTAGAGGAGAAGCAATGTATGTTTAACCATTGTCTTGCATTGGGCACGAATGAATAATTGTGCCTATTGAAAAGTATTTGTGTTGTACGCCCTAGGAGCGAGTGCCGAATATGTGGCGCTAAAGAAGGCTGTGGCTGATACCAACGAGAAGGCTGCCGCCGAACAGGCGCTTCGTGAAAAACATGAGGCCAGGGTCATCACGGCTAAATGGGAGCTCTAGGAGGCTGTGACGAAAAGCGAGAGCTTGGAGCAGAGTCTAGGAGGGAAAGAATCCGAACTCGCCCAAGCTCTCCAAGCCGCGAAAGATGTTTGGGAAGAAGCCCGAGGTGCTGTACGGGACATTCAGGAGGCTCGGAAAGTTTCGGCTGGTAAGGCCTGTTGTATCTATAGCCATTATTACGTGATAGTGGGGAGAACTCTAAGCGACAAGCTGAATTCTTGATTTTACAGGGGCGTTTGTGGATCTGCCTCACAGCATATTAGGCGCCGCCCAATTTTACTGGACCGACGAGAGGAAGTCTACGGAGAGGAACTTCTGGTCGCAGTATTTGGCGCCGAACTATCCGGTGCCTTTTATCGATCAGCTGAAGCAGCTGGTCGAACTGCACCAGGCGGCCGAATTGGCCATGAAGGACTTGATTGTCCGGCTGTGGCCTGCGGAGCCAATTCTGAGCAGTTACTTTAGAGTCGTGAAGAGGATTGTGGGCGCCTGTCCTCGGCTTGATGCTATCAAGCGATCAGTATGTATAGAAGGTGCGTGCATGGCGTTCGCCCGTGCAGAAGTGCATTGGGGGAAGCTAGATGCAGAGAAGCTGATGACTGAGGGGCCACCGGAGGGTAAGGAGCACCGCAAGCCCGAACTGTACTATGAATGTACTGAAGGGGGCCCGCCTGGCGGCGGATAAGTGCCCCAAAGACATTATATTTCCCTAAGGGCATTCTTGCCAATATTTTTAATATGGGATAATGGCACTTTTATTATGTATTGCTTGTTTTTTTTGAACATATGTTCTTCCTGTGCGCTTGTTTATTGTATCTAAATTCTGAGAGTTAGCCAGTCGTCGGCTTCAGCCCCCACATGAGAAATACCGGGGTGTTCGGGATATATCTGAACACTCTTTATCCCATGGTTGGGTCCTTGTGAGGAGATGTTTCTCACAACAAACCAGGCAATCGGACTATAGGGCTTTACTACTCTCACCTAGCCATGGGAATTCGAGTATGGTCGGCGCAACCCCTAGTGTTCGGAAGGCCGAACTAGGGGCTCTATTGGCACCTGATCGGAAGACCGGTTCGTCGCAGTCTGCATTTATGATGGCGTTATGCGGAATAAATCTTTAAGGATTTTACAAACTCTCGAACAGCTGACAACTCTCGCTGCATCATGACAGTCGGTTTTTGGCTCTCTCTACTGAGGTGCTCGTCCGGCAAAACTGGGACACAATCGCAGTAGTTCTCCCAGCGCTACCTTAGCCGACGGAACGGAACGTAAGGTACCAAAACATGGGAGCCGGGCAAACCCAACCAATGACACAAGACATGATTCGGAGCTGATGCATATAGTGCTATAAGTTCAGGGTGCCGAGCGACCAAAAAGGTGGTCGGACTTTGTTGTCGTGTTGTGAAGCCCCTAGCATTACCGGGCGTAACATGAAGCATGGCTGCCATTTTGTGGCAAAGAGGCATCGATGATAAACGATGTCCGATACATGCTATTAAAGTCTACGCATTGTAGCAGGATAATATGGCTATGCGTATGAGTGCTATTTATGATTATGAAAAGAGATGGTTTTTGGCGGAACCTGTGATGGTTGGACTGTAGGGGGCTGTGAGTGGATCGAAAGTGAATCCGGACTGCCTTCTACCTGCATGGTCCTGTTTTTGTGTGTCCGGGTCAATTCCATGCCACCAATCATGTTCTGCATAAAATTTAGTTTGTGAAGGTAAATGCTTGGAGGCAGCCGAACGTCCTCTTGTGGTTGGTCTAAAGGTTCATGATCGGACCCTGGTGACCCCAACCGCTATACCGTCAAGCAGTGCGGATTCCTCAGTTGGTGTCCGGATAGTTGGCTGTCATATCAAAATTTTGATAGGCATGCACGACTTGCTACTCCGACAGCTGTATGATTTCCGCTTTAGGGGCGGGGTTCGGCCTTGTACGTAGGCGTGAGTATATTACCGGTGTTGGCCTAATGGTTTACCACGTGGCATCTAGTCAACGTGGTTCATCCCGTTAGCAGATGGTGGGTTACCGTATGAGGGGAATGCACCGATGACGTGGCATTTTTTGGTTATCTGAATACAACCATTAGAGCGGTGGGCCAATGAACTTGGACCTTGCCCCTGACATCTTGTAGAAGGTGTTTATTTGTGGTTTTATACCTACGAGGGCTTTTCCCAGACTACTAGGTCTAGGGGTACGACAATTGAATTGTTGTGGTTTGTTTGATAGGGGGCGATCGGCCGTACTGTTGTGCTCTGGGGGGTCTCTTGACTAGATGCCTCCCTTCATTGTTTCTGGCACACGACCGGTCGCTTTGTTTTGAGGATCCGGCATTCTCTAATGGTATGCTTTGCCGTCCTTCTATGAGTACCGTGGATTTCACATGGTTGATCAAGTATGTGGCTCGGGCCAGATAGGCTTGAGCTGCTCTTTGTCCGTTGACCGGACTGGGAGTTGTTGGGCTTGGCACCAGCTTCCTTGGCTTGACGTTTATGACCAAATCTTGGTCAGCTTTAATCTGCTCTTGCTTCCTTTGCAGGCTACTTGCCGTGGCCATGAGCCGTCGCTTGAAGCGAATTTGTTCCACTGGATCTTCAGGCACGCCGAATTCGTCATTGCCGAGGCTTACCTTGTCTTCGAAGGGGGGAGTATGGTTGTCCCTCTCCAAGTATCCCACCGAGGCTGGTCCGGACTGCTTGAATGTGGGATGATCAGGGATGTATTCCTCTTCGGCACATCCAGATTGCTTTCATCTCCGGGGCCGGTATTGATGTGGCGGGGCTTGGAGTGGCGCCGAAGACGCCCATGCTTTGCTTTTTCCCCTGAGGGGTTATCCTCCGTTGCCTCGTCGCCATTGGTTACCTTCGGAGTGTCCACCATGTATATATCGTATGAGGAGGTGGCCGTCCACCACCCTGTGAGCGGTGGCTCCTGTACTTCTCCTGCATCGTCGTCCATACCGTCGATGTATTCGGAGTTGAAGTCAAGCTCGTCGGTTAAATCGTCGACCGTGGCATTGAAGTGGGTGGTGGGTGGGCAGCGAATTCCTTCGTCGCCTGCGTCCCTCTCAAGCCGGACATAGTTCGGCCCAGAGCCTCCTGACAACGAGATAGACTTTAATGAGTTCAGCATGTCGCCAAAGGGCGAGTGCTGGAAGATATCCGCAGCAGTAAACTCCATTACCGGAGCCCAACCTGGCCTGGCTGGTTTGAGGGTGTGCGGACCGGAACCAACAACCGGATACGAGTCCGGGGTCCCGGGGTTACAGGCTTCCACATAGGTGAGACCTGTATTTGGCTCCAACGCCGATGAGTGTGCGGCCTGTGGGGCGGGGTCCACACCTCCGCCCTTAGGCAACGCAACCTGCTCCGGATTTAGATCCGAGGCTTTTACTGAAGGGGTGATATCCCGAGCATCGTCCGACGGCAGGTCTAAGCCGTGCCCATCGTGACTGTTCGGTGCTCCTGGCGCAGTCCCAAATCCGTCGAAGATCAAGTCTCCGCGAATATCTGCCGTGTAGTTCAAGTTTCCGAACCTGACCTGGTGGCCAGGGTCGTAGCTATCCATCTGCTCCAGATGGCCAAGCGAATTGGCCCGTAGCGCAAAGCCGCCAAACACGAAGATTTGTCCGGGGAGAAAAGTCTCCTCCTGGACCGTGCTGTTGACGATTGAAGGCGCCATCAAGACTTGCAGCGAAGACACAGAGGAACTCTCAATGAAAGCACCAAAGTCGGTGTCAAAACCGGCGGATCTCGGGTAGGGGGTCCTGATCTGTGCGTCTTAGGCTGATGGTAACAGGAAGCAAGGGATACAATGTTTACCCAGGTTCGGGCCCTCTCGATGGAGGTAAAACCCTACTTCCTGCTTGATTAATATTGAAGATATGAGTAGTACAAGAGTAGATCTACCACGAGATCGTAGAGGCTAAACCCTAAGAGCTAGCCTATGATGGTATGATTGTAATTGTCATCGGCCTTCTAAGGACCATCTTCTCCGGTTTATATAGACACCGGAGAGGGCTAGGGTTTACATGGAGTCGGTTACAAGGAAGGAAATATAATATCCGGATCGCCAAGCTTGTCTCCCACGCAAAGGAGAGTCCCATCCGGACACGGGCCGGAGTCTTGTGTCTTGTATCTTCATGCTTCAATAGTCTGGACGATGTATATTGTCCGGCTGCCCGGATACCCCCTAATCCAGGACTCCCTCACCCGTAATCAAGTATACTGACTCCTATCTACTACTATTACTCCACCCATCGACCGCTATTTAGCATGCATCTAGAGTATTAAGTGAAATAGAGTAATGCTTGGAGAGTATTAATATGAATGAACCCCATCGTTTTATCCTTAGTGGCAGCAATACAGATACATGTCTTGTCTCCCACTTTGTTGCTGGGATATAGAGCACCACAAGATTGATGCCACTACAACGCACCCCTCTCACTTAAAAAAACCAATCTAGTTGGCCAAACTAAACTAATAGATCGGAGAGCATTACGAAGCTATAATGATCATGTAAATCAGAATCAAATAAGTAGTCCGAGAAGACTCAAATCTTTTATCATAAATAATCTGAACTTAAACCCACAATTCATCGGATCCCAACAAACACACCACAAATATTGATTACTTAAGATAGATCACCGTGGGAATTGTGATGATCATGACAATGAAGAACATAGGGAGAGAGAGACAGAGAGAGAGAGAGAAACATCTAGGTACTAACTACAGACTCGTAGGTCTATGGTGAACTACTCACAGATCACTATGGGGGCAACAAGGATGATGTAGAGGCCCTCCGTGATCAATCTCCCCTCCGATAGGGCACCGAAAAAGGCTCCAAATGAGATCGGGGTGGAACAGAGACTTGCGGTAGCGAAAAAAGTTTTTTGGGAGCTCTCCTAGGGTTTTTGGAATATATGTGAATTTGTAGGCCAGAGTACATGGTCAGGAGAGCCGGGGGGGGAGCAGCCACAAGCTAACAGAACGTGACCAACCCCGTGGGCGCACCCTGTTGGCTTGTGGTGCCCCCATGCGGCCTTCGGTCTTCTCCCGAAGCTTCCAAGTCTTGTTTTGGTCCAGAAAAAATCATCAAAAAGTTTAGAGGCAATTGGACTTCGTTTGGTACTGCAAACCTGAAAAGCCAAAAACATGCAGGAAACACCAAATGGGACTTGGCACTTGGTTAATAGGTTAGTGCTCAAAAAATATGAATCAACAAATAACTACCCAAAAAGTGTCCTAGAATGATAATATTATAGCAGGAAACAATGAAAAATTATAGATACGTTGGAGACGTATCAAGTGGCTCGCATCGCATTTGCCGAATATGGTGGCCTGGTGCACAGTGAAGACGGCGCCCGTAGATCCAGCATCAGGTCCACCCCTGAGTTCGCCCAGCCAACAACCCACCACTCATAGATGCAGTTCTAGTCGGTGCTGATGGGGGTTAGCGGACAGCACGATAGTGGGTGACTCATCAGAGGAGAGGAGAGGAGAGGAGAGCAAGGGGCGGTGAGGGGAGTGAGAGGCAGTGGTGTGAATGGAGTAGTGGGCGGTGACAGGTGAGGGAGAGGAAGTTATGAGACATCCCGTCTGTCTCCCGCGCTCCCCGAAGCGTGTAGCCAAGATCCATGCATGGCCGTGCTCCGCCTGGCTATAGAGAAAGTGCCGATTCAGAAGTAGCTTGCTGGTCAAGCCCAGAACTACTTTAAGTTCCGTGCGGGCCGAAACGTGGGTGCAGTCGAGGAAGCCAAACAACACATTTTCATCCCGTGGGGGCCTGGTTAGCCCAAATGTGAGTAACCAAACACTCCCGAAGGAACTGGATGACCTCAGCGATGTCAGGTGTGGGCTCCTCGACATCGAGGTATGTGTTTCCATCGTCGGCTGCAAGGATCACGAATGTGCCTGCCAATGTAGATGTTGAAAGGATCGATATGGTTGACTACAGGTGGGGTGAATAGGCAACTAACAATTTTTATCTTTTCCTGACCAAATTAAACGTAGCATCAAATAGGTTGTCTAGATGTGCAACTAGGTGTGCAACAACAACAAGCACACAAGCAAGCAAGGGATACAACACAATAATAGCTTGCAAGAAGTAAAGGTAAGAGATAACCAAAACTGGAGTCGGTGGAGACGAGGATGCGTTACCGGAGTTCCTTCCCTTGTGAGGAAGTATGTCTCCGTTAGAGCGGTGCGGAGGCATAATGCTTCCCAAGAAGCCACTAGGGCCACCGTATTATCCTCACGCCCTCAGACAATGCGAGATGCCGTGAATCCACTATTGGTGCCCTTGAAGGCGGCGATCGAACCTTTACAAACAAGGTTGGGGTTATCTCCACAACTTAATTGGAGGCTCCCAACGACACCACGAAGCTTCAACACAATGGAATGTGGCTTCGAGGTGACCTCAACTGTCTAGGGTGCTCAAACACCCAAGACTAACAAGATCCGCAAGGGATTAGTGGGGGGAATCAAATTTCTCTTGGTGGAAGTGTAGATCGGGGCCTTGTCAACCAATCCCTAGAAAATCAACAAGTTTGATTGGATAGGGAGAGAGATCGGGAAAAACTGAAGCTTTAAGCAACAATGGAGCTTGGGAAGGGAAGATGTGGTCTTCTTGGGGAAGAAGACCCCCTCAATATAGTGGGGGAAAAGATCCAACCGTTATCGCCACTCTCAGCCCGCGCATTGCGGTACTACCGCACAAAGCCATGGTACTACCACAAGAGGTTGTTGTACTACCGCTCGCACGATAGTGACCAGACGAAGACCTATTGCACAGGGCAACGAGCGATAGAACCGCCGGAGCGGTACTACCGCGCTCCAATATGGTACTACCACATGGTAGGTATCATTTGGCACAGGAGATGCACGGAAGTAAAATATTATTTCCGTGCCTACCTCCGCTAAGGACGGAGCTGTGCAAAAGTCCGGCATGGTAGTACCGTACATACCTCACGGTACTACCACTTCAGGGCGGATGTAAAAAATTACATCCGCACCTACTACCACAAGCACACACAACAGGCGATGGGGACAGTGGTACTACCGCTCACTGGAGTGGTACTACCGCTGGCTCCTATGGTACTACCGCTCCCTTGAGCGATACTACCACATGCCTCTAAAGCCTCCATCGAAGCGAAGGAAAGGTGGTGCAATACAATAGATGTGTACGTGTTGATTCCACTCTAACCTTTCCGAAGCGGACCCCCTCTCAATAGTATGTCTTTACTACGACTCAAATCCACTGAAAAGAAACGTAGAGAACAACCATCTTTGATAGACTCCGGGGGGCACATAATCGTCTTCTTCCTAGACATGAGATATCTGAAATGCTCAATGCACACGATTAGTCCGCAAATCATTGTCATCAATCACCAAAACCACTTAGGAAGAAATATGCCCTTACAATCTCCCCCTTTTTGGTGGCTTGATGACAATACGGGATTTGCACATAAACATATATAATGAACATATGCAAACCCAAAATCTATAAAATATGGACATGCTCCCCCTAGATGTGTGCAATCTATAGATATGCTTTGGACTGCAAAGCACACACACTAGGATCAAGACTCCCCCTATATTTTATTGACAAGGCAATCCTTGCAACAGAATGAATAAGACTAAGCAAGGAAAGAAGGCATAGCATGTGAGCATGAAGATAAGGGCACATAACAGATAAACTCACAAGCTACTAATCATATTTGAAAAAAATAAGATAAGAGTGATAGCATATGTCTCACACCATATGATAGAAGAAGTCTCCTGGTCACACACACAGATAACATAAACCAAGGCAACGACGAAGGTTCAATGAAAGCAAGGAGACGACAAAAATGCACGAAAACACTCGCAAATCCTACACTCTCTCCCCCTTTGGCATCGAGACACCAAAAAGGCAGAGAGGACACCTAAGACACATGTGGTAGCTCCCATTGTAGAAAGATCATCCATCAAGCTCCTCCTCTGATGCAGCTGGAATAGACTTCTCATCTGAATCAACCCACTGATAGCTCTTCTTCTTCATCCAAGAAGCCTCAAGAGTGATGTTCTTCTCAGACCCACTTGAGATGGTCTTGCCAAGCTTCCTCAGAGTCCTCTTATCGTGCTGACGACTCTCCTTCTGAGCAACGTGAGTCTGGTACTATCCCTTGGCCTGCATGCAGAACAATGTCTTCATCCTATTTTTGAGCTTCTTGGCCCAAGATGGCTCAGTAGACGGTGGCTCATACATCTCTGAAATGTCCTCCTCCTCCTCTTCAATGTCATCATCATCAACATCCATATGTGCAACATCAGGCCTAGTGTTAGCCCACTTTTCCTTCTAACTCAGCCGAATGGGCTCATGACGAATCTAGTTGGGAGCATGAAAATCCTCACCCGGAAAGGTCTTCTCCCAAGTCTTCTGAATCAAGTAGAACAAGTAGGGTCCATAGATGGGGACCTTACGGTGAAACACGACAGATTGAAGCTCACTCCACATGATGTGACAAACATCAAGTGGTCCAGGAATGTGAATCCGCCCTTGCGCACAAAGGAGCAGCATATCCACTAGATAAGAATGCAGCTTGTCCTTGTCTCCCATGCGAGGAAAGAGAGTGTTGCGAAAGATCCGGTGCCTGACATCGAGAAACAGGTTTAGCACATAAGTTTTCTCACCAGAGGGTAATGTCTTCCCAACAAGGTATGGCAGAAGCTTCTCCTTGGGTGCGGAATGTGGGTTGGCGTGCGGGCGCAAACCAACGGGCTCATCAAGCCCCTCATCACGAACGTGTAACAGATCCATGAACTCCTTCCAGTCAGCAGTCATCCTCTCTCCATTGGTCATCCAAGTCATGCTCCACTTCACATCCGTGTGGAAGTGGATGGAAGCAAAGAACTAAGCCACAATCTCAGGATCATAGTCAAGATGGAATGAGATGATATCCTTGATAGCAAACTGCTCCACCATATCCAGAGGCTTACCAAAATATGGCTGGTTCTTCCTCAGATGTGCCATGTCAATACACTAGACGGTAACATTGATATTCTTCTTTGCCTTGATCACATCTAGATAGACGAGATTTTGTTGCTAGGTCCAAAACAAGTCATTGCCCTTGACAGATGTTCCCTAGGGTTGAGATAGGGGTTGAACTTCCAGCGAATATGAAACTCTGCTTGAGGCATATCTTCCAAGCTGACAACTGGCTCCTTGATCTTGGTTGCGGTTCTCCTGAAGTGGCGTTCCGAGGCATTGGACCCCTCTGGTGCATCTTGATTGCGTAGACGCTTTGAACTTGTATCACGAGGAGGATTCAAGTGTCTTGAACTGGAATCGAGGCAACCACCTATGACACACAACACAACCACACAAGAAGAGCGAGAGAAGTCATATCAAAGACCAAGGTAAAAAAAAGCAAACCACATAGAAGTGAGATGGAATGAGACAAAACAAGGTAGTTTCAGGTCACATGGTAGTACTGCAGCATGCGGAAGTAAAAATTTACTACCGGGCTGACCATGGTAGTACCGCTCCAGGGAGGTGTGGTAGTACCGTGCTCAGCACGGAAGTAAAAATTTACACCCGCCCGTCGGGCGGTAGTACCGCTCTAGGCAGAGCGGTAGTACCGCACGGGGCGGATTTCGCACGGACGGATCTAAAACATCCATAGAGACGAAACGGTACTACCGTTGATCAAAACTACATTGTTGTCTCACACCAAATAACACAACTACTATACAAGCACTCTCCAACCATCATCTCATGCAAAGATTTAGCCAAAAATCACAAGACCAACTCATATTTTCCCCCTAAACCTAGATTCAAAAATAGAGAGGCAAACAGAGAAGAACTAGGGGAAATACTGGGGTCCATGGCAAGAGGACGAGGTGGGGAACGATGCCAGCGGTTGGAATGGGTGGAAAGTGGCCGGAGACGGAGATCCGCTGAGGTCCTCCGGCGCCGTTCGTGGGGAGGAGAGAGAGAAATGTGAGGGAAGAGATGAAAGGGTATGGGGGAGTTTGAACTCCCCCTGCCCGCTCTTAACCCCCACGCGGATCTCATGGCACTGTTGACGGGGATATGTACCTAGGGTAGGGTCATAGGCCTGACCTACATACCCTACCTAAGGACACTGCCCTAGAAGGCTTAAGGACCACAAGGAAGTTTCCGACTGAAGTCACCAAGACGTACAAGTCACTCGACAATATCCACTCGAAGATTACCTTTCACTCGATGGTAATCTTTCACTCAGAAGAACCAGAAGAGAGTCGACCGCTGAAGACCAGAAGCCACCCCAGGGAGGCCAACGGACAGGCATTTGTCTAAATCATGAGTAGTATTTATTGTGTACGTTATAAGTAATGTAAGTCTTTATGCCCATGATCAGAGCCTTAGATGCCAGACATTATGAGGGTAAGCGCACTCTATATAAGAAGCCCCTCCCCTCTAGTACAAGGGTTCGCACCCCCTGTAATGATACACATATTCCACTCGACAAGAGCTCCCGAGCACTGAGACTTAGGGCTTTTACCTCCACGGGAGGGGCCTAAACTCATACATCCGTGTGTACGATCTTGACGTAGCTTGGACTCTGCCCTCTCCCTACGTGCCCCTATCTTCTTCTGTCTGGCTCGTTCCCATGACATATGGCGCCCACCGTGGGGCATGCGTCTAAGTGACTTACGGTGAGGTTGCAGCTTTTCTCCTTCGTCATGTCTTTCGGTGGTGATTTGTTCTTGGACCAAGAGATCCCGGCGCGCTCACCTTCATCACCGACAATTCGGCATGGCTACAGGAAGCACCTCTGGATGTTGAGGTGCCCCTGATCCGCGGGGCGACGCACTTCTGCGCAAGATCCTGTGGCGTTCTTCTCCTACAGCGGTTGACTCCGTATGTGTCATCCCTCCATGTTGTTTGTCGCCACAAGCGATCCTGTCGTTCGCGGCTACAACGTTGGGTGAGGCATGCGGCGGCTTGCCAAGCTTTGTCCCCGTGGATTTCGGCTATCGAGACCGCCGAGTCCCTTCATGGCATGTTCGACTCGGTGTCAGATCATTCCGACGTTCCCTCCGAGTGTGAGAGTTGCAATCCGGCGGCTGAAGTCCTTATGGCTGGTTCTCACCAGAGTCCGCCGCCTGGCTTCAGCCACGCCAAGCGTGAGACTGGAGGACCGTCGAATGAGCAGTAGCACCGGGATGAGGATATTCTCCATGCTCCCATCGTCGGTGCGACTGCTCAGGCCCAGGCCATGGAGGCCCGACTCAAAGAGATGCAGGAAGCACTCGAAGAGCGTGCTCGCCAGCGCTCGTAGTGTCCCAATCGACATCAGCGATAGTTGTTTGCGAGTGGATCTCGGAATAACGTCGAGGTATTCCGTACTCCGGTATTGAATGTTGCAGCTACTGCTAAGATTGCAGATTTTATTAAGCCGTCACGATCGGAGGCAGGTGGAGGTTTGCAAAAGATTAGAACGTTGCTCGAGGCAGTGCAAAAGTAGAATGCGGCTATTTCTCAGTCGCAGAATAGGTTACACAGCAACTCGCCTAGGGAGGAAACAGCTAAGTCGACCCACAGTCCTGGGTCACCTCTGCATCACAGAGGCGGAGGTTATCGCGAAGATCAGTACAAAGATCAGGGGCGAGATCAGTTTGCTCCCTGTTATCACCGTGATGACCGCCTACTCCTCCGCGGAGTGGTTCATATGTACCCTGGCACAATGATGATATGCACCCGTTCGGGGATGAGCGGAATCCTGGATTTGACGCGAGGAACATCCTTGCTCAAAGGCAGATCAACAAAGGTAGAGCCCACAAAGATGGTTATGAAAGAGACTATCCGAGTGGAAGTGGTGTTGTCGTTTCTGGCCCCGAATGTTTTAGCAGAGCCATTCATTCTGCAGAGATTCCCCCCAGCTTCAGGTTGGCGGCTGGAATAAGCAAGTTTTCTGGCGAGTGAAAACCCGAGACCTGGTTAGATGATTATGAGTGGCTGAGAAGATTGGTGGAGGAAACGATAACATAGCCATGAAGCATTTGTCCTTGATGTTAGATGGTTCTGCCCGAGCTTGGTTGAATCGTCTGGCTCCCTCTAGCATCTATTGCTGGGAGGATTTAGCCCGAGTGTTCATCATAACCTTTGATGGTACCTGCAAGCGGCCAGCTGGTTTGATTGATTTGCAGCACTGTGTTCAGAAGACTAATGAAACCTTGAGAGACTACATTCAATGTTGGTCCACTCTGCATCACACAGTGGAGAATGTTTCTGAACATCAAGAAGTTTGCGCTTTCAAGGCCAGTGTTAGATATAGAGAGCTCTACCTGAAGTTTGTCGCACAGGAGATCTTTCCCTGAGCAAAATGATGGAGATTGCTACTCAGTACGCCAATGGCGAAGAGGAAGACCGCCTTCGTAGTGGTAAAGGAAAAGTAGTCGACAATGATGCCGGCGGAAATTCTAGTCGGAAGGAGAAGCGTAAGGCTGATCCCCCTACTCAGGCAGAAGCGGCTGCTTTGGTGCCACAAGGCAAAAATAAGGGAAAATCCAAAGCTAAGTTCACCCCCAAGAAGTCGAGGAATCAGTCGGGTACAGATGTTTTGGATTTATCGTGTGCAATCCACACGAAGAAAGATGAAGTGGGCAATTTGATATTGCCGAAGCATACCACTCGACAATTTCGTTTGCTGATCCAACAGTTCAAGGAAAGCCAGTCGAGTGAAAAAGATCCTGAAAAAGAGGATGAAGAAGACAAAGAAGAGTTCCTTGATGTCCATGCTACTTTGTTGATTTTTGCTGATATTGAAAGCAAGAGTCGACTGAAAGTTATCAACAGAGAAGTCAACATGGATGTTCCTTCCACCCCCACATACCACAAGTGGTCTTAGAGTGCTCTCACATTTGACCAGTCAGATCACCCGGCTCATATCGCTACCCCCAGTCGGCAAGCGCTGGTGGTGGAATCGGTTGTGGGGGCACTCGACTGTGCAAAGTCATGATGGATGGTGGGAGCGGCTTGAACATCCTGTATGCGGATACCCTAAAGGGGATGGGCACTCCAATGTCCTGACTCAATGAAAGCAACATGCAGTTCCATGGCGTCATCCCCGGGAAGAAGGCCAAGTCACTCGGCCAAATAGCACTGGATGGGGTGTTTGGCGATGATAAGCATTTTTGCAAAGAGAAATTGACATTTGAAGTGGTGGATTTCTAGAGTGCATACCACGCCATCCTTGGTCATCCGGCTTATGCTCGTTTCATGGCCCGTCCATGCTACGTGTATCTCAAGATGAAGATGCGTGGGCCCAAGGGTGGGATCACAGTCACTCTCAATCGACAGAGAGCTAAGGAGTGCCTTTAGTAGGGCTCCAAAATTGTCGATCATCAGATGGCTATGGTTGAATTGGAAGAGTACCAGAAGACCACCGATCCTGCCGACCTGCTGCGAGCTAAGAAGCCCGCTTCTGAGCCAGCTTTCTAGTCAGCAGGTGAAGTGAAGAAGGTGAACATTCATCTGACAGATCCAACTGCTCCCCCGACCAATATTTCAACGACACTCGACAGCAAATAGGAAGCTGAGCTCATCCGGTTCCTCTGTGAGAACTGGAACATCTTTGCATGGAAGCCTGCTGACATGCCGGGTGTACCCAGGGAACTGGCTGAGCACCTACTTAGAGTTGACCTAAAGGCAAAGCCTATGAAGGAGCACTTGCGTCGGTCAGCAACAGAGAAGCGAAAAGTAATCGGTGAGGAGGTGGCTCGTCCCTTGACAGCCAAGTTTATAAGTGAGATTTACCACTCCGAGTGGTTATCTAACTTCCACATGGTCCCTAAGAAGGACAATTCACTCCGCACGTGTATTGACTTCAAACATATCAAAAGGGTCTTCCCGAAAGATCATTTTCCGCTCCCCCACATTAATCAGATTGTCGACTCAACTGGGGGGTGCGATCGTCTATCTTTTCTTGATGCTTACTTTGGCTACCATCAAATCCGTCTATTTGGTCCAGATGAAATAAAGACAGCCTTCATCACCCCATTCGGGTGTTACTGTTATATCACCATGCCTTTTGGTTTAAAAAATGTTGGCGCTACTTTCATGCGCATGATTCGGAAATGTTTGCTTGATCAGATCCCTCGGAACATTGAAGCATATATGGATGATATCGTAGTCAAGTCTCACAAAGACTCCGACCTATTGTCTGACTTGGCTGAAATATTCGCCAATCTGAGGAGGTATGAGATTAAGTTAAATCTGACTAAGTGCACTTGCGGTGTTCCCGGTGGCAAGTTACTCGGTTTTCTCGTTACCAAAAAAGGAATCGATGTTAACCCTGAAAAGGTTAGTGCCATCACTCGAATGAAAAGCCATGAGCGTGTGCACGACGTCTAGAAGCTCAAAGATTGCTTGGCAGCATTGACTCGATTCATTTCTCATCTCGGTGAGAAGGCATTGCCTTTATACCGACTAATGAAGAAGTTTAATACATTCGAGTGCACTCCAGAAGCTGAATTGGCGTTTGTCGAGCTCAAAGCCCTGCTTTCCACCCAGTAGGTGCTTGCTGATTTGCACAGCAAAGAGCCATTGCGATTGTACATCACGGCCACTAATCAAGTCGTCAGTACAGTTCTAACTGTCGAGCGGGAAGAAGAAGGCAAGGCTTATAAAGTTCAACGTACAGTATACTATATTTCTGAAGTGTTGACTCCTTCGAAGCAAAGTTATCCACATTACCAGAAGCTCGTATATGGTATATATCTGTCAGCGAAGAAGGTGGCACACTACTTCCAAGATCACTCAATTTCAGTCGTCAGTGACGCCCCATTGTCTGAAATCCTTAATAATCGAGATGCGACTGGTCGAGTGGCTAAATGGGCTATTGAGATACTTTATTTTGATATCAAGTTTCAAGCAAAAAAAGCAATCAAGTCTCGGGTTCTAGCTGATTTCTTGGCCGAGTGGACTAAATAGTAGCAGAAAATCCAAATCCACTAGGCGCACTGGACCATGTTCTTTGGTGGCTCGAAGATGCTGAACGGTTCTGGTGCTGGCATAGTTTTGGTGTCCCCAAATGGTGTTAAACTCAGTTATGTATTGCAGATTCACTTTGATTCCTCCAACAATGAAGCTGAATATGAAGCACTCCTGTATGGGTTGCGTATGGCCATTTCACTCGGCATCCGACGCTTGATGGTTTATGGTGACTCTGATTTGGTGGTTAAACAGGTGATGAAAGAGTGGGATGTCAGGAATCCCGCTATGACTAGATACTGCAACGCAGTAAGGAAGCTTGAGAAGAAGTTTGAAGGTCTGGAACTCCATCATGTTCCCCGAGTGAAAAATCAGGCAGGAGATGAGCTATCAAAGATTGGATCCACTCGGAAGCCTGTCCCCAGCAATGTGTTTCTTGAGCACCTACATTCTCCTTCAGTACAAGAAGATCCCTTCACTGAAGAGCCACCGCAAGCAAAGAGCACTTCAGATCTGACTGAAGTTGAAGTCCCAGCAGTCATAAATCTAGTCATGGAGATTCTGGTGATCATGCCCGACTGGACTATACCTTATATTGCATACATCCTAAGCCGAGAACTTCCTAATGAAAAAGATGAAGCTCGGCACATAGTCCGCAGATCCAAGGCCTTTACTGTTATAGATGGACAACTCTAGAGAGAAAGCTTAATTGGCGTAGCTCGGTGGTGTATCACTCCTGAAGAAGGTCAAATGATTTTGGAGGAGATTCATTCAGGAACTTTTGGTCATCATGCGTTGCTAAAGCATACCGAGTTGGTTTCTTCTAGCCGTGCGCAAAGGAGATGGCTAAGGAGATTGTTGATCATTGCAAAGGTTGGCAGTTCTATTCGAACCTGTAACACAAACTTGCGTCTGCCTTGAAGACTATTCCACTCGTCTAGACGTTTGTAGTATGGGGTTTGGATATGGTTGGTCCCTGTTGGTGTCAAAAACGTCGGATCTCGGGTAGGGAGTCCCGAACTGTGCGTCTAAGGCTAATGGTAACAGGAGACTGGGGACACGATGTTTACCCAGGCTTGGGCCCTCTCGATGGAGGTAATACCCTACTTCCTGCTTGATTGATCTTGATGATATGAGTATTACAAGAGTTGATCTACCACGAGATTGTAGAGGCTAAACCCTAGAAGCTAGCCTATGGTATGATTGTTGTTGTTCTGTCCTACGGACTAAACCCTCTGGTTTATATAGACACCGGGAGGGGCTAGGGTTACACAGAGTCGGTTACAGAGAAGGAGATCTACATCTGAATCACCAAGCTTGCCTTCCATGCCAAGGAGAGTCCCATCCGGACACGGGACGAAGTCTTCAAGCCTGTATCTTAATAGTCCAACAGTCTGGCCAAAGTACATAGTTCGACTGTCAGGATACCCCCTTATCCAGGACTACCTCAGTAGCCCCGGAAACAGGCTTCAATGGCAATGTGTCCGACGGTAGATTGTCTTCGGCATTGCGAGGCGGGTTCCATCTCTGAATTCTCCAAGATAAATTCCGAACACAAGGACCGTGTCCGGCTCTGCAAGACAAACTTCACATACCGCCATAGAGAGAATAATAATCCACGAATCTAATCTGCTGATAGCTCTTCATAGCGTGATAGCACACCATGGTCCGGTCATTATTCGAACCGCTTTTCACAACCAGCTCCCGCACACATCGCGAGGCGGTTTCTTTGGCACGTCTTGTCAAGGCAGAGATTGTGTCCCCTTATCACGGGATCTCCATCAATATGGGTATGGGTAACCCAACCAGCGCCATCAATCGAGGCGCTTGGAAAATAAGTGATTTCGAGAGGCAAGTGGGGAGGCGCACATTCTGCACCGCCTTTATAAAGGGACAAGGATCTCCCGTTTTCACACACGCCTTCCTCCTCCTTTGCTCATCCGTTCTCGCACTCTCGAGCTCCAGCGCCCAAGTTCTCACCTTCTCCGTAGGACCGCAGCATGTCCGGAGTGGGAGGCAAGTGGATGGCCTCCTCTGTCATAGAGGAGGACATTACCAAGCTTCGGGCGGCCGGATACCTAGCCGAGAGCATCGTGCACAGGCTTCCGGCAGAGGGACAAATCACCCCCACCCCAAGTCTCGTGAGAGAGTAGTATTTCTCCCTCATTTCGTCCGCGGACTAGGACCTCCACTCCACCCGTTTGTCCGCGGGCTCATGTATTACTAAGGGCTAGATTTTCACGATCTAGCCCCGCGTTTTGTCCTCAACATCTCGGTGTTCATCGTCGTGTGCGAGGCCTTCCTCCGCATCAGGCCCCACTTCCGCCTGTGGTTGCAAATCTTCTGCGTGAAGCCGAAGATCGTGAGCGGCCAACAGGCGGAGTGCGGAGGCACCATGGTGGGAAGGATGCCCAACGTTACATGGCTTGACGGCTCCTTCATGGAGACCGTGAAAGGGTGGCAATCAGGGTGGTTCACTAGTAGAAAAACCACTATTAGTCCCGGTTGGTGAGGGCCTTTTGTCCCGGTTCTTGAACCAGGACTAAAGGGTCGTTACTGATGCCCTAGACCTTTAGTCCCAGTTCTAACACGAACCAAGACAGATGGGCCTCCACGTGGCTGGTGCGCCGAGCCCAGGCAGGAGGGCCTTTGGTCCCGGTTGGTGGCACCAACCGGGACCAAAAGGCATCCACGCGTCAGAATTTCAGTGGCTGGGGTTTTTGTTTTTGTTGAAGGGGGGGTGGGGGTTTGGGGGCGTTAATTTAGGTGTTTCATATATTGTGTTAGCTAGCTAACTAATAGAGAGAAGTGTCCTCTCTTATGTCCGTGCTTGGTCGACCCTACATACTGTACATAGAGAGGCCCTCGACACGCTAGTTAGTAAGAAAATGAAGGGAACCATTAAGTACAGAAGTTTCTCATGCATACTGAGAGAATTGATCGATCGACCTCTCCTTCTCCAAGAGATTGGTCGAACAACAAGTTTTCGTATTATCTATCCGATGCTACTGGCTACATACATATACAATATGTAAGATCTCTTACAATCCCCTAGCATTTGAAATCAACTTCCACATGGTATTCTCTGGCTTTATTGATGACGTGGTCAAGAAAGAATCCTGCCAATTCCTCTTGAATTGCTTTCGTGCGATCTTGTTCTAGGAGTTCATTCTGCATCTGCCACGTCTAATTTGAAGAAGGGGGTTAATACATATATATGAATGAAACTTAACAGAAATGATGGTGTAATAAAATGAAATTGTGAATATTATTGCATACGCACTTCATATTGTCTTTTAGAGTAGCCCCGCTTATTTTTCAAAGTCGCGTTGTAGATGAACTCGCACACGTAGTATCCACAGTAATTATTCCCTTGTTCCTGCCACAATCACTTTACGAGAAATAGAGGTCAATCAAACTGATAATGAAGCATTATAAATGGCATTGATGAAAGTATAGCTATAGAATCAACGGGAGATGCGCGCAACTAGCTAGCTAGTAGTACTTACTTTCGTCTATGTATATCCCAGCTCCTTTGGCAGTCCCAGAGCTTCTGCGGTGAACTGTTTCCAAACCCTTCAAGACAAAGAAAATAATTATTATTACTTGTATCAGGAAATGAACAAAAAGTTGCCGATATGGTGCGATAATGATCGATTGTACTTACTTGTTGAGCATTTTAGTCATGTCCGCATAGGTTTCCGGATCTTTTCGTCTCGAGTCTAAGACAGTTACTAGTCCCCGCTCAAGCTTAATCTCCAGAAGAACATAGTGGAAGCTGCGCATGCATGCATCACTATTCAATGACATTACTATAACCTCGCTCGAGTAATAAGGGAAACCGAATATGCACACGATAGTAACACTCACTTGAAGTTGTAAGGAAAGAGTATTAAATCTTTGTTTTGATTTTTGATCAACGATTGTAGCAAGTTGGCCTCAGCCTCTTCGGCGTGCTTTTTAGTCTGAATTTCATCTATGATATTTGTGTTAATGAACCCAATATCATACATTTCTTGTTTTCTGCACTCGACGATCTTCAATCTGCATAATATAGTGAGGATAATTCTATACCTACTAATAAAGCAAGTTGCGTTTCTCCAATTTTCTCATCCGTTCACCACCGAAAATATTTTTTTTAATATCCGAGGCGGTACTAAATTTTTGTGATCCATCTGTTAGAAAAAAAGAGTTTTGTCCAAAATTTCGTACATGGGCCCACACACGCTAAGGCCCAGATAGGCCACCCATTTTATATACTGCCCACGTAGCTAGGAAACTCTTATTGATTGCACTGGGCGACATATAGTTGGAGCTTCGCATCGGTCGCCCAACGATTATTTTTCTGTGTTCTTTTTCTACTTTTCTTTTTCTACTTTTCTTCCCTTCCAAGTTGTTTTTACTTTTTCTCATAAATTTATTATTTGTATTTTTTTCATAATTTCTTTTTTGTACAATTTTTTGTTAAATCTTCAGAATTTCAAAATTTGTTCAAAATTGAAAAAATGTTCACATTTCTTCACAAGAAAATTCCAAAATTGTTCTAGAATTTAAAATAAATTGCATTTCAAAAACAGAAATATGAAAAATATTCTTTTTTTTTGGAAAGTTCACAAATTCAAAATAATGTTCATGACTAATTTGAAAATGGTTTTGAATGTTCAAAACAAGTTTCCATTTTCAAAAATTGTTCACAAATTCAAAAAATGTTCGTTTCTCCGCCTTAAAGGTGGTTCCTGTTTTCAAATAAAAAAATACGAATTTCAAAAAAATCTTCTTATTTCAAATTTTGTTTGCCTTTTTCCAAAAATTCATGATTTTTCTGAAAAAAAAAATCAGGAGGTCACCATAATCTCTACAAGGAGGCGGATCTGAAGGGAAAAAAGCACGAGTTGGATAGTGGATGCCACTCCGACCAACCCCACTACTACAAAGATCTTGCATGCCAAACATGACCCACAAGAACACTGCAACTCTCCGCTCTGTTGCCCCACTGTTGTGGAGACCGTTTTGATGGACACATCAATTATCTCTCCTGATGCTTCTTTTGAAAAAATTTCTCCCGTTGCAACGCACGGGCATATGTGCTAGTAATTATAAATACATGCAATGAAAGAGCTGAGCTATATATAGAGACTTATTGACAGAAATAGTACTTACAGATAGTAGCAAAAGACCATTAATTTATCGAGCGCCTTTTGATTGAAGAACTCAAAGAACTCCTCAAATGGAACAGGCAACAGATCAGTTCCAACGAGGTCGTGCTCCTCTTTAATTCTTAGAAACAAAGTATTCGTCCCCCCAGACTCTCTGCAGGTTTTCATGTACCAATTATGGAATCTTCGCATCATCGTTGTTAGAGATTTTTCATCTTTGATGAGAGGCTTCCCACTCGTATCTGTGTTCGTCCACCTCCATGAATCAAAATTTACATCGTCGGGCAGGCAATCTGCAAGATTGCTATAACCGGGCACCGTCCCCGGAGCATTAGCAACGATGTCACTGCTAGACACATTGAGCGGGGGGCACGATTGATTTGCTTGTTCGCCGAGCTGGGCAATTTTTTTCGCAGCTGCTCGTTCTTTTAACCTTTGATCACTGACAGTACTTCCCGACCGCTCCGCTGCGAGATATGTCTGTTCAGTAATGCGCTCATAGTTGGTTCTCGGCGGAGACTTTGGTGGTTTCCTCAGGGCACCGATAGTGCGCTTTGCTTTCACCGGATCTACCTTCTCCTCTGGAGGTGGATGTCTCTTTGCTTTCAACCCTTTAAAGAAGTCCTCCACTTCGGTTCGCATGATCTTTGCGTTTTCCTCCTCGGTCCTCTCGTATGGTAACTTCTCTAGAGGGTTGAGAGAAGGACCGTATCTGTATTGCCTCCTGCCTCTGCTGGCTGTACTGCTAGACTCCGGAGTAGATGGAGAAGCTGCGGCGTCTGTCTTCTTTCGTGCTTGCTTATGAGCTGGAGGAGAAGGACTACAATGCGCCGGAGCAGCCGGGGCGGTGGCAGGTCTCTTCCGCCCTTGCTGGCGAGGCGGAGAAGGAGGAGGCTGCTGGCTGCTCAGGCGCGCCGGCGCAGGCGGAGAAGGAGGCGGAGAAGGAGGCGGAGTGCCGCCACGCGCCGGAGAAGGAGGCCGAGTGCCCTAATCGTCACTCACCGAACGAGGAGGCGGTGGAGGAGGCGGAGTGCCCTGACTCGCCGGAGGAGGAGGAGGAGGCGTCCAGTTCGGAAGCTTGATGAACTCCTTCCGCCATAGGCATGGAATCTTCAGAGCAGAACCCAGCCAAGTCTCCCCTTCACCGGTAGGGTGGTCAAGCTGGAGGTCCTAAAATCCCTCCGTTATTTTGTCCACCGTCACCCTAGCATATCCTTCTGGAATCGGACGACAGTGAAAAGTTGCACCGGGTTCAGAAGGTCGAACTTGGCTGACAGCCGCCTTGACTTTTAAGTTCTGCCATTGCGTCATAAGGTGGCAATTTTGAGACTCCGTGAGAAAATCCACGGGGTAGCTAGCAGGAGCCGTCAAGACATGATCCGGCTGAAGCAGCTCGGTGGAAGCCACGCTGCTTCTCTGCTGAGATGGCGGGGTAGCTTTGGGGGAAGCTTCGGCAGGTCATTTGTTGCGATCTGCTTCTCGTTCCTCTAGGCCTTGTACCCTTGCGTGCAGCGCCTGGCATTTGTAACCGCCTGCGTCTGGAAAAACAACCTTCCACGGAATGGAGCCTGGCATGCCTCGTGTCCGTCCAGGGTGCTCAGGATTCCCGAGGGCCATTGTGAGCTCGTCACTCTCCCTGTCTGGAACGAACGTCCCTTGCTGCGCTGCATCGATATAGTGCCGAAGCCTCTTGATTGGTATTTTCAGTTGCTCGTCCGTCCAACGGTACTTCCCTGATACATGGTCCAAGGTTCCGCCAGCCCCGAAGAACCAAGTCCGGCAACGGTCTGGCTAGTTCATTGTCTCTGGTTCGATCCCTTTATCAAGCAGATCATTCTCAGCCTTGGCCCGCTTAGGCCGGGCTTTGAGATAGCCACCTGACCCCGTGCAATGGTGAAACTTCTTCTTCGCAGCATTTTGCTTGTTTGACGCCGACATCTTCTTACTCTTTTCCAATGTCTTGTGGGCCACAAATGCGGGCCAGTGATCTCTGATCTTCTCATATTTGCCGATGAATTCTGGTGTATCTTCTTTCTCGACAAACTTTTTCAGCTCTTTCCTCCACCTCCTGAATAGGCCTGCCATCTTCTTAAGAGCAAAAGACTTGATTAATTGCTCTATAACTGGATTCTCCAGATCCTCCTCTAGCGGTATGGTGAAATTTGCCTTCAGCTCAGTCCAAAGATCATCTTTCTGCATATCATTGACATAAGACACCTCAGGGTCTTTGTTCTTAGGCTTACACCATTGGTGGATGCTGATCGGGATCTTGTCCCTAACAAGATCCCCGCACTGAGCAGCAAATGTGTTCTTTGTCCGGATGGGTTCAATCGGTTCGCTGTCGCGCGCGATTGCTGCGATCTCAAACCTTTCATCCGAGCTCAACTTTTTCTTTGGGCCTCGTCTCCTTACCGAAGTTGTGCTCGATCCGGAGGGCTAGAAAAAAGAAGAAAGACGAGAGTTAATTAATATGTGTACATATACCAAAACAATGAATGCATCAATTAGCTAGTCAACAAAGGCTTAACTAATATATATACCTGGCCAGACTCGGTTCGGTCACCGGAGCCGTCATCACGGTCTCCTTGTTGCACCGTCATTGGGTCACCGGAGCCATCCTCACGGTCTCCTTCTTGCACCGGCATTGGGTCAAAGGAGCCATCTTAATCATAGCTTGCTTCTTCACCCAGTCCTTCCAGACCATCGGTGTCCTTCAGAAACGAGAAGACGGCATCACTTCCTTGTGTGATTATGTCCCCCAACATCGCTTCTGTTGCTTCGTCTCGGGGGGTGTCCATAGTTTCTACAAATATTTACAACATGGCAATTATTATTCAAACATGACAAATATGGATATATTAGTGGAAAACTTAGAACTAGCTAGCTAATCATAGTAAGGAATCATATTAATTAGTGGCCTCGATGCTGCTTCTCTAGGGTTTGCGGTGGCCTCGACAATGCTTCAAGGGGGTAATATCGACAATGACAAGATACATACACGGGAAAATAATGTTATCGGGGAGGGGGTATATCGACCCCCCCCCCCACGTGTTGAAGTTATTGGGAGGGGGTATATCGACCACCCCCCACGTGTTGAAGTTATCGGGAGGGGTTTATATCGACAATGACGACATACGTACATGGGAAAATAATATTATCGGGGAGGGGGTATATCGACCCCCCCCCCACGTGTTGAAGTTATC
>NC_041381.1:711920717-711921525 GCF_002162155.2 Triticum dicoccoides
TAACAGGGAGGGGGTATATCGACCCCCCCACACACGTGTTGAAGTTATCGGGAGGGGGTATATCGATCGACCCCCCCCCCCTCAACGTGGTGAAGTTATCGGGAGTTTATATCGACACGACATACGTACATGGGAAAATAATATTATCGGGGAGGGGGTATATTAACCCCTCTCCCTCGTGTTGAAGTTATCAGGAGGGTTATATGGACGACGAAAGACCCGATAAAACATAAGAAAACAAGGAAGAAATAAAAAGAGGAGAAGAAGAAAGGAATAGAGGAGAAGATCGAAGAAAAAAAACAGGAGAAGAAGAAAGGAATAGAGGAGAAGAAGAAAAAAATAGAAAAAAATTCTATTTTTTCTTCTTCTCCTCTATTCCTTTCTTCTTCTCCTCTTCCTTTTCTTCCTCTCCTCTTCTTCTCCTCTTCCTTTTCTTCCTCTCCTCTTCTTCTCCTTTTTCTTCTTCTTATTTTCCTTTTTCCTCTCCTAAATATATAAAACTTTTCTAAAAATGGAACTAACCTAAAATGTACTAAATCAGAGAACATATATAGATAATCCTTTTCTAAATATATAAATCTAACTATTGCATATATGAACATATATACACAGAGTACATACAAACATATATACATTTTTATAAAAAAGAAAAATACAAATCATCATATATATGAAAAAAATCTGAAAAGAAGCAATATACACAATACATATACTCACATATGTACATATATATATAATCTGAAAAAAAAAACAAGCATGTAATATAAGAAAAAAAACATGGGAGGGGCGCCGGCCGGACCAACGGATG
>NC_041381.1:711921899-711928535 GCF_002162155.2 Triticum dicoccoides
TTGGTCCCGGTTTGTGCCACGAACCGGTACCAATGCACCCCATTAGTCCCGGTTGGTGGCACCAACCGAGACCAAAGGCCTAGTGCTGGAACTGGCGCGGTGCGATGCGGTGGGATGTTTAGTCCCACCTTGCTAACCGAGAGGGCTCGACGGTGGTTTATAAGCGCTGCTGCGCTGATCACTTCGAGCTCCTCTCAAATGCAGGCTTACGGGCCTAAAGTCACTTATCTGCCTGTGGGCCTACTGGGCCTCCTGCGGGCCTGAATCCTGGCCCATGGTAGGGTTTCTAGTCGTATTCAGGCCGTGGGGGCCCAGTAGGAGGCACTTTTTTTTGTTTTCTTTACTTGTTGCTATTATTATTTTTTTCCAGTTTTTTTGTTTTGTTTTCTACATTATTTATTTTCTTTTGTTTTTTGCTTTATTTTTTAATTCTTTTTGCTTTTAATTTTAGAAAAATTATAAAGTTTCTGTTAGTGCCATTAGTTTTCAAATTTGAAAACACTTTTTTTGTTTTTTTGTTTTCTTTCTTGCTTTATTTATTTTATTTTGTTTCTACTTACAACATAATATTTATTGTTGATATTTTTATTTTTTTCTAGTCTTTTTGTTTTGTTGTCTGCATTATTTATTTTCTTTTGTTTTTTGCTTTATTTTTTAATTCTTTTTTGCTTTTAGTTTTAGAAAAATTATAAACTTTCTGTTAGTGCCATTAGTTTTCAAATTTGAAATCACTTTTTTTGTTTTTGTGTTTTCTTTGTTGCTTTATTTATTTTATTTTGTTTCTACTTACAACAAAATACTTATTGTTGCTTTTATTTTGTTTCCAGTTTTTTTGTTTTGTTTTCTGCATTATTTATTTTGTTTTGTTTTCTGCATTATTTATTTTGTTTTGTTTTTTGCTTTTAGGTCAGCAAAATTATAAACTTTCTGTTAGTGCCATTAGTTTTAGAAAAATTATAAACTTTCTGTTAGTGCCATTAGTTTTCAAATTTGAATAGTTAAAATTTGAATTCTTTGAAATTTGTGTGAATCACAAGTTTGTGATTAACTTTACTAAAAAAACGAACATAGATGCGCCTATAGAGAAAATTTAATCTAAATTCATAATAAATTTCTATGAATTTCAGAGAAATTCACTATGAATTTAGGTCAAATTCCCTGTATAGGGGCATATATTTTCACTTTGAGAGGAGCTCAACAAGGCAGAGAGGAACTGGCTTATAAACCAGTGTGAGCGCCCTTCGGTTGGCGAGGTGGGACTAAAGTCTGAGCGCAAGGAGGACCAACCCTTTAGTTCCGGTTTGTGGCACAAACCGTGACTAATGGTCATGGGCTAGGGGTGAGGCGCATTGGTCCCGGTTCATGCGTGGAACCGGGACCAAAAGGTACAGACGAACCGGGACCAATGGCCCACGTGGCTGCGCTCTTGAGAGTGTTCTTGGTGAGAACATAGTTGACAAGGAGCGAACCGGGATTAATGGTATTATGAGGGCCGAACCATAAGACATTAAAGCATTTCAAATGAACTCTAAAAAAGTTGAAAGTTGGCATGGTATCATAATTTCACCCACATAGCATGTGCATGTACAAAACGGACAATGGTATCATACTCGTCTGTTACAAAGTTTGCATGGTATCATCATAATAGTTGCGTGAGAAAGTCTTCACTTTTTCTTCGCCTGTGTCATTTGCTTATTGCGCCATAACCATGGATAATCTTCATCGTTTATCAGGATGCTTGGGTCAGGCTTGACTTTGAAGGGAGGAATTTCATGAAACTTTTCATAATCTTCAGACATGTCTGTCTTGCCCTCCACTCCCATGATGTCCCTTTTTCCTGAAAGAACTATGTGGCGCTTTGGCTCATCGTATGATGTATGCACTTCCTTATCTTTTCTTTTTCTCGGTCTGGTAGACATGTCCTTCACATAGATAACCTGTGCCACATCATTGGCTAGGACGAACGGTTCGTCGGTGTACCCAAGATTTTTTAGATCCACTGTTGTCATTCCATACTGTGGGTCTACCTGTACCCTGCCTCTTGAAAGATTGACCATTTGCACTTAAACAAAGGGACCTTAAAATCATGTCCGTAGTCAAGTTCCCATATGTCCACTATGTAACCATAATATGTGTCCTTTCCCCTCTCGGTTGTTGCATCAAAGCGGACACCGCTGTTTTGGTTGGTGCTCTTTTGATCTTGGTCAATCGTGTAAAATGTATTCCCATTTATCTCGTATCATTAGTAAATCAATACAGTCAAAGAGATCTTGGACAACAACTACAGCTCATCACAAACAGTGTTGTCACCTCTGAGACGTGTTTCCAACCAACTGCTGAAAGTCCTGATGTGTTCACATGTAATCCAGTCATCGCACTGCTCCGGGAGTTTGTAGCGCAGATTGTTCTTGTCTTCATCGACATACGGGGTCACCAAGGTAGAGTTCTGTAGAACTGTGTAGTGTGCTTGGGACCAAGAATATCCGTCCCTGCATATTATTGAGTCCCTTCCAAGCTTGCCTTTTCCAGTCAGTCTCCCCTCATACCGCTATTTAGGGAGACCTATCTTCTTCAGGCCAGGAATGAAGTCAACACAAAACCCGATGACATCCTCTGTTTGATGGCCCATGGAGATGCTTCCTTCTGGCCTAGCACGGTTACGGACATATTTCTTTAGGACTCCCATGAACCTATCAAAGGGGAACATATTGTGTAGAAATATGGGCCCCAGAATGACAATCTCGTCGACTAGATGAACTAGGACGTGCGTCATGATATTGAAGAAGGATGGTGGGAACACCAGCTCGAAACTGACAAGACATTGCACCACATCACTCCTTAGCCTTGGTTCGATTTCTGGATCGATCACCTTTTGAGAGATTGCATTGAGGAATGCACATAGCTTCACAATGGCTAATCGGACGTTTTCCGGTAGAAGCCCCCTCAATGCAACTGGAAGCAGTTGCGTCATAATCATGTGGCAGTCATGAGACTTTAGGTTCTGGAACTTTTTCTCTGGCATATTTCTTATTCCATTTATATTCGACGAGAAGCCAGTCGGGACCTTCATACTGAGCAAGCATTCAAAGAAGATTGCTTTCTCTTCTTTCGAAAGAGCGTAGCTGGCAGGACCTTCATACTGCTTCGGAGGCATGTCGTCTTTTTCATGCAAATGTTGCAGGTCCTCCCATGCCTCAGGTGTATCTTTTGTCTTTCCATACATGCCCAAGAAGCCTAGCAGGTTCACGCAAAGGTTCTTCGTCATGTTCATCACGTCGATTGAAGAGCGGACCTCTAGGTCTTTCCAGTAGGGTAGGTCCCAAAATATAGATTTCTTCTTCCACATGGGTGCGTGTCCCTCAGCGTCATTCGGAACAGCTAGTGCGCTGGGACCCTTTCCAAAGATTACGTGTAAATCATTGACCATAGCAAGTACGTGATCACCGGTACGCATGGTGGGCTTCTTACGGTGATCTGCCTCGCCTTTGAAATGCTTGCCTTTCTTTCGACATTGATGGTTGGTCGGAAGAAATCGATGATGGCCCAGGTACACATTCTTCTTGTAGCTTCCCAGGTATATACTATCGGTGTCAAGTAAATAGTGCATGCATGCGTGGTATCCCTTGTTTGTCTGTCCTGAAAGGTTACTGAGAGTCGGCCAATCATTGATGGTCACAAACAGCAACGCCTTTAGGTCAAATTCCTCCTGTTTGTGCTCATCCCACGTACGTACACCGTTTCCATTCCAAAATTGTAAAAGTTCTTCAACTAATGGCCTTAGGTACACATCAATGTCGTTGCTGGGTTGCTTAGGGCCTTGGATGAGAACTGGCATCATAATGAACTTCCGCTTCATGCACATCCAAGGAGGAAGGTTATACATACATAGAGTCATGGGCCAGGTGTTGTGATTGCTGCTCTGCTCCCCAAAAGGATTAATGCCATCCGCGCTTAAAGCAAACCATACGTTCCTTGGGTCACTTGCAAACTCATCCCAGTACTTTCTCTCGATTTTTCTCCACTGCGACCCATCAGCAGGTGCTCTCAACTTCTCGTCTTTCTTACGGTCCCCACTGTGCCATCGCATCAACTTGGCATGCTCTCCGTTTCTCAACAGACGTTTCAACCATGGTATTATAGGAGCATACCACATCACCTTCGCAGGAACCCTCTTCCTTGGGGGCTCGCCGTCAACATCACCAGGGTCATCTCGTCTGATCTTATACCGTAACGCACCGCATACCGGGCGTGCGTTCAGATCCTTGTACGCACCGCGGTAGAGGATGC
Organism: Triticum dicoccoides; assembly: GCF_002162155.2. Classification (NCBI taxonomy): domain Eukaryota; kingdom Viridiplantae; phylum Streptophyta; class Magnoliopsida; order Poales; family Poaceae; genus Triticum; species Triticum dicoccoides. The sequence goes on from NC_041381.1 coordinate 711,926,187, forward strand.
AGTCATTAGGGCATGCATGTATCTTCTGCACCTCCAATCCTAGAGGGTATACGACCTTCCTTGTTGCGTATGTACTGTTGGGCAATTCGTTATCCTTTGGAGGCTACTTCTTCAATATTTTCAGTAGCTTCTCAAATCCTTTGTCAGGCACAGCATTCTCTGCCTTCCACTTCAGCAATTCCAGTACGGCACCGAGCTTTGTGTTGCCATCTTCGCAATTGGGGTACAACCTTTTTTTGTGATCCTCTAACATGCGATCGAACTTCAGCTTCTCCTTTTGACTTTCGCATTGCGTCCTTGCATCAACAATGACCCGGCGGAGATCATCATCATCGGGCACATCGTCTGGTTCCTCTTGATCTTCAGCAGCTTCGCCCGTTGCAGCATCATCGTGCACATCGTCTGGTTCCTCTTGATGTTCAGTAGCATCACCATATTCAGGGGCACATAGTTGTCATCGTACTCTTCTTCTTCGCCGTCTTCTATCATAACCCCTATTTCTCCGTGCCTCGTCCAAACATTATAGCGTGGCATGAAACCCTTGTAAAGCAGGTGGGTGTGAAGGATTTTCTGGTCAGAGTAAGACTTCGTATTCCCACAAATAGGGCATGGAAAACACATAAAACCATTCCGGTTGTTTGCCTCGGCCACTTCGAGAAAATGATGGACGCCCTTAATGTACTCGGAGGTGTGTCTTTCACCGTACATCCATTGTCGGTTCATCTGCATGCATTATATAGAATTAAGTGTGTCAATAATCATTATAGAACATCATGAATAGATAATTAAGTGACCAAATTAATAGAAGTTCATCATCACATTAAAACCAAAGTACATACATAGTTCTCATCTAACAACATAATGCTCTGCAGAGCATCTAAATTAATTAAACCATACATTGAAACTATGTAAAACATTTCAATGCGAAAACAAATGTGATCATAATCGCAACCAAGGTAACAATTGATCCAACGGCATAATGATACCAAGCCTCGGTATGAATGGCATATTTTCTAATCTTTCTAATCTTCAAGCGCATTGCATCCATCTTGATCTTGTGATCATCGACGACATGCACAACATGCAACTCCAATATCATCTTCTCCTCCTCAATTTTTCTTATTTTTTCCTTCAAGAAATTGTTTCTTCTTCAACTAAATTTAACCTCTTGACAATAGGGTCAGTTGGAATTTCCGGTTCAACAACCTCCTAGATAAATAAAATCTATGTCACGTTGGTTGGCATAATTGTCATAAACAATAAATGAACCAATAGTTATGAAAAGATAATATATACCACATCCGAATCATAGATAGGACGAGGGCCGACGGGGGCGGATACCAAAACCATCACACTATATAAGATGCAATAATAAAAGTAAGAAAATAATACAAGTATCTATCTAAACATACAAGTAACAATATTTTTTCCTTTCAGAAAGAAGATAAGAACAAGAGGCTCACCACGGTGGTGCCAGCGATGAGATCGGCGCGAGTGATCGATGGCGGTGAAGACGGGGAAGGGGCGTGACGGACCGCTAAACCTAGACAAATATTGAGGAAAATGGAGCTTGGAGGTCGAGCTTGGAGAGGAGAAAGCTTAAGTAGTGTGGCTCGGGCATTCCATCGAACACCTTGTGTGCATAGGAGGTGAGCTAGAGCACCACCAAGCCCTCTCCCCCTTGGTGGCCAGAAAAAATAGAGTAGTGTGCTCTGCTCTTAAGCGAGGGGGTATATATAGGCACCTCATTGGTCGCGGTTGGTGGCATGAACCGGGACTAAAGGGCAGCCTTTGGTCCCGGTTCAAGCCACCAACCGGAACCAATGGTGGTGGGCCAGGAGCGAGGCCCATTGGTCCCGGTTCATCCCACCAACCGGGACCAAAAGGTCCAGACGAACCGGGACCAATGGCCCACGTGGCCCGGCCGGCTCCAGGGGCTCACGAACTGGGTCCAATGCCCCCATGAGTCCTGGTTCTGGACTGAACCGGGACTAATGGGCTGACCCGGCCTGGACCTTTGCCCCCTTTTCTACTAGTGGTTCTACATCACCGAGCCGCGCGACGCCAACTGGGTGGCGGCCCCCAAATTCAGATCCGGAATCCCCATGCGGCTCACTTCTTGGGGAAAGAAGGGTCTGGCCTGGGGCGAACCCACGGAGCTGACCGGACTCGAGACCTGCATCAAAAGTATGAGGGACAAGAAGATCAAGCTTATCAACGTGATCCAGGTCATGCTCGTTCACCGGATTCTCTCGTACCAAAGACGGGCATTCGATATGTGGGAGTTCGATCCGGCCGAACACCAGATGTTGCTGGAACTCTTCGACACGACGCATAAAGACGTCTGGA
>NC_041381.1:711928792-711938302 GCF_002162155.2 Triticum dicoccoides
AGGACCATGGTCTCAGCGCAAAGCGCCTCGCCAATCCGGTACGTCCTCTGATTATCACAAGATGTTCCTTCCCCAGTACATTTTTTAAGTCATCATGCTGACCAAACAGGATTGGGTGGAGACGGCGGAGCGGATTGACTGCCTGGCTCTGCTGCCTGAGGATCCGGTAAACGCACTCCTAACGGAGATGCTGGTTCTGGCGCCTTACAAGGTGCCGGAGAAAAAGGCCGAAAAGAAGGCCATGGGGACCAGGAAGGGTCTCTGGCACGAGGCCGCACCAGACGCTTCGCCAGAGGATGATGAGGCACACTCCTCCCATGAAGGGGAGGAGAGAAAGAAGAAGGCCTCCCCCACTGAGGGGGGCGAAGGCTCCAAGAAGGCGACCGCGAGGACCAGAAAAGGTCTCCGACGCAAGGCCGTGATAGACTCGTCATCCAAGGATGACGAGGAAGATTCCATCCACGGAGACGGGGGGAAACACGAGGAAATGCCCCCTCCCCGCACTCAGGAGGAGAAGCAAAGGAAGGCCGCCTATCGGTGTCAAAACCGGCGGATCTCGGGTAGGGGGTCCCGAACTGTGTGTCTAGGCGGATGGTAACAGGAGACAAGGGACACGATGTTTTACCCAGGTTTGGGACCTCTCGATGGAGGTAAAACCCTATGTCCTACTTGATTAATATTGATGATATGGGTAGTACAAGAGTAGATCTACCACGAGATCAAGGAGGCTAAACCCTCGAAGCTAGCCTATGGTATGATTGTTTTTCTTCCTACAGACTAAAACCCTCCGGTTTATATAGACATCGGAGGGGGCTAGGGTTACACAGAGTCGGTTACAATGGTAGGAGATCTACATATCCGTATTGCCAAGCTTGCCTTCCACGCCAAGGAAAGTCCCATCCGGACACGGGACAAAGTCTTCAATCTTGTATCTTCATAGTCTTGGAGTCCGGCTGATGATGATAGTTCGGCTATCCGGACACCCCCTAGTCCAGGACTCCCTTAGTAGCCCCTGAACCAGGCTTCAACGACGACGAGTCCGACGCGCATATTGTCTTCGGCATTGCAAGGCGGGTTCCTTCTCCGAACAATCCGTAGAAGATTTTGAAGACCAGGATAGTGTCCGGCTCTGCAAAATAAATTCCACATTCCACCGTAGACAGAATAATATTCACCCAAGTTCAATCTGCTGACATATTTCGTGGCATGATGTCACACCACGGCCAAGCCTTTACTCGAATCATTTTTATTGTTCCACCTCAGCGCGTTTAGCGAAGCAGTTTCCTTGGCACGTCTTGTTAAAGCAGAGATCGTGTCCCCTTATTCCGGGATTCTCATCAATACGGCCGTGGGTAACCCAACCGCGCCTGCTGGCTCGCCCCCTCCATCGAAGGCGAGTCCCAAATGGTTATGGGGACGCCTCTTGGTATTCAACTTCTTTATAATGAGACCAAGGCCTGTTCCTTTTCTTCAATCTTCAATTGAATCCGCCCCTCGCCTCGAGTTCCAACACCCAAGGTTCCAGATTCTGGCGCTTCGGACCTTTGACAATGTACGGCTCTGACCTACAGGGCCGGTGGATGCCCTCTTCCGTCACGGAAGAAGATGTGCTAAAGCTAAGAGATGTCAGGTACCTAACTGGCGAAATTTCGCATAGGCTACCCGTACAAGGGCAAGTTATTCCCACTCCTGAGCCTGGTGAGAGCGTGGTGTTCGTGTCTCACTTCCATCGGGGTTTAGGCTTCCCGATGGATCCCTTCGTGAGGGGGCTCATGTTTTATTATGGGCTGGAATTCCATGACTTAGATCCGGAGTCCATCCTCCACATCTCATCGTTCATTGTCGTATGCGAAGCCTTCCTCCACACCACTCCTCACTTCGGATTGTGGCTCAAGACCTTCGACATGGAGCCGAAGATGATCGACGAGCGGCAGGCAGAGTGCGGAGGGACAATTATAAGCAAGAGAGCTGACGCTCCGTGGCCCGAGGGCTTTTTCAAAAGGAGCTCGGTTTGTGGCAACAGGAGTGGTTCTACATCACCGCTCCCAGGGGCACCAGATGGGTGGCGCCGCCTGCCTTTCGCTCGGGACCTCCACAACGGCTGGCGTCATGGGTCAACAAAGGGCTTGACTGGGGGCCGTCCAAGGACGTGCCATTATTGCAGGGCCGTATTCGAGACCTCCAAGAGAGGGAGATCAATTTGGTTGTGGTGGCGCAGGTCATGCTGATTCGACGCCTTCTGCCCTGCAAACGCCGCCCCCTCCGCCTGTGGGAATTCAATCCGGAGGGACCGCGAGCTCTCCAACACTTCATGGGTGCAACGCCCGTGGAGATGTATAAACTATTCTTAGGATCACAAGAGATGTGTCCGGACCTAACCGAGGACGCAGGCCTGAGCTGCAATCGCTCGGATACTCAAGTAAGTAGTCATGTGCCCGGACATGCTGTCCATACATTTATCATAAACTTGCCCTTTAACCAGCTATCCCTTGAACAGGAGTGGATAGCAAAAGCAAAACTGATACGGTGTCCAGCCCCTCTCCCTGAGATCACGCCGGATCCGGTGTTAATCAAGATGCTGGAGGTTGCGCCTTCGAAAGAGGGCGAGGGGAAAACAGGAAAACTACCGCCTCCGCTAGGGAGGCTCTTAAGAAAGGAGGGATCGAGAATCCCTCCTTCCAGGGGGAGAAGAGGACCGCTTCTAAAGATCCGGAGGCCAAGGCCTCAAAGCGGGGGAAGAAATCTTCAGCAGAGGGCCCTGCGCCAGGAGAAGCCCCGACCGCATTGTTTCCCCAAGGGAATCAGCCCTCCAGCAAGCCGTAAGTAGAAAGGGGAGTTTTGTGATAAGGGACATCCCTGTTTTCATTTCTGAAGATAACCGAAGTTTTACCTTGTAGTTCGGACCTCAGCCCTTCTCAGCAGAGCTTATCTTCGGGGGATCTTCGTCCGGAGACGATGGAGAGCGAAACGCCTCCATCTGCCGCACCGTCAGGCGGGGCGGACGATCCTGAGGTATCGTCGCAGAGGGTCTCCCCGAGTCCGGCGGGGCCGGAAAGTTCGGCACCAACTGTACGGCCGGAGGAGCTGAAGGATCTGCTCGGGCGGGCGTCTATCTCAGTAGATCACCGTACGTTGATGAGTATGGTGATTGAAAGGATTTCATCCGCTGAGAGCAGGTTGCATGAGGCCGTCAGAAGTTTACTGACGGGGTTTGAGGTACGCAAAAAATGATATACCTTTTGACAGTTTTGCGCATAGAATGCGCCCTGTATAGATAGTAGCCCCTGAGACTCGGTACGTTGTCAAAGGTGACAGCGTGCCGAGGATCATAATCTCAGTTGTAAGATGTCGCCTTTCCTATATAGGTGGCGGAGCGTTCGGTGGCCAGCCGGACTGATGGATTTGCGAACTAAAGTGGCAACTTGACGTTGCGGATGCGGACATCGTGCTGGTCAATAAGCGACTTGACGAGTCACAGGGTATGTGGCTTCTCCGCGGACGCCTTGTAAGGGAGCTTGACGCTCGTGCCTTACAACATGTATGCTTAATGCAGATGGCGCCGCTGCTATGGAGGACCTTCAGGTGGAGCTTGCCCGAGCCAAGGAGCAAGCCAGAAAAAGTAATGCGGCTGCCTTGAAGGCGGCCGAAGAGCTAAAAGCCGAACAGGCTGCTCACTGCCGAAGCAGGGAGGAAATGGCCGAAATGGCCGTGAAGCTGAAGGATGCTACTGACCGCTATGAGTTTCTTGAAAGAGAACGCCGAGCGGAGCAAGAGGACCTGAAGAAGGCCACCGCCGAAGCCAAGGATGTCTGCTCCGTGATGAGGGCTATAAAGGAGGAGCTACGTCAGGCCGGGGATATTGCGGCTGGAAAGCTTTTTTTGCTACGTAGGAAATTCACGGATCCGAAGTATGCTCAGTTGGGCCAGTTGTGGGGTGCGGAGGATGCTTATCTGAATTTGGCAGCGAGTGCCACACACGCGGTCGCACACTTCTGGGGCCAAAAGGATCACGGAATGGAAGAGCTTTTTTGGTCGCAATTCCATAGTCTGGAGCGTCCACTTCCGTTAACCGATCGGTTAGCCAAGTGGGCTGAGCTGAATAGGTTGTCCGGACTTGCCATGAAAGATGTCGTGGCTCATTTGTGGCCGGAAAGGCCCGACCCAAAGAGTTATTTTGGCTTGGTGCAGCAGTTCCTTGATGCGGTGCCGCATATCAAGGCAATGAAGCGGTCGGCGTGCATAGAGGGTGCACGAATGGCTCTCGCCCATGTCAAAACATAACGGGAGGAGATGGAGGCCACCGACGTTGCATCCCAGGACTCGGAAAAAAGCCGATTACCAGCCGAGCACTATTTTGAGGAAGTCCTGCAGGGCGCTCGTTTAATAGAGTCGCAGTGCTCGAAAAACATTATGTTCAAATGACATGTATGATTTGTGAAACCATGTTTCAAATATAATATAAGGCCTTTTATACTTGGGCGTTCAAGTGTTGAAATACCACCTGTGTGGCCGTTAACGTATATGTGTATATAACCTGAAAGATGGCAGTCTTCGGCTTCAGCCCCCACGCACATAGTGCGGGGGTGTTTGCAAAAAAATGTGCATTTTCACACTTAATCCAACGTCTTGGTCCTGTGAAGGAGGTGATAGCGTAGCAAACAAGGCAACAGGATTATAATGCTTTATCACTTTCACTTAGCCATAGGAGTTCGATGGTGGGGCTACTATATAGCCCCCAGGTGCACTGCGCTCTCCGAATTTCGGGGCGCGTATGTGCCTGACCGGGAAACGGTCCTTCGTTAAAGCGGAGGAATTCTAAACATTCCGGTGGTCGATCGAGTGGTTGACCAGTCTCTCGCTATATCATGACAGTCAGTTTCTGGCTTTCTCTACTGAGGTGCTCACCTGGACAAACCGGGGCACAATCGCAGTAGTTCTCCTGGTGCCGCATTAGCCGATTGAGCGGAACGTAAGGCAGCAAAACACAGGAGCTGGGCAAACCCAACATTTGACTAAAACATGATTCGGAGCTGATGCATATAAGGCCTAACTCGAGACGCCGAACACTCCCTAAGGTATTTGGTCTTTATGAGAACGGGGAGAACAATGCCCTAAGCCCCTAGTGTCGAGGTACGCGCAAAAATTTCTGACGCGACCGATGCCAAAACGCCAGATTCCTCCTCGGTTATAGCAAAAAACCGGGGGATGTGTATCAACAAGAGACAGTAAAAAAGGTTTACGCAGGGTCTTAATCTGAAAAGAATCCTTGCAACATGTCCCTACTGCACGTCTGCACATGTGTCTCCGTTGTGCCGTATCCTGGACGGGTGTCGCATGGTGTTCATCTGTAAAAGAGGGGAACTTAGTTGAAAAAGAGTCCGTGCGAAAGATGTATTTTGAAATAAACAGAGTATGATTCAAAGAATGAATAGAATTGAGATTTATTGTCTCTTTTTGTGCATGCGTGGAGCCCCTTGTAAAGGGGTACGCGGCTAGTAAGCCCCTTGTTTATTTATACCGGACTCGCCTAACCGTGTCCGGGGTCTTGAATGACCTGTTAGGGGCTTTGATCAGCAAAGCCGGATTAGTGTGTGGCTGTTAAGGCAGTCTCACGTTCTTCCGTAGTCGAGGAACACTCGAAGTTACCCTTTAATGAGATGATGCCGCGTGGACCGGGCATTTTGAGTGTAAGAGATGTGTAATGCGGTATTGCGTTAAAGCGGGTGAAAGCTTCGCATCCCAATAGTGCTTGATGGCTACTTTTAAATGGGGCGATATGGAAGACTAGCTTTTCGCGACGGAAGTTGTCGGATGAACCAAACACAACTTCTAATAATAAGGAGCCCATACAATTGGCATAAGGGCCGAGCGTTACTCCTTTAAAGGAAGTGTTGCTATGGCGAATTTTGGTAGGGTCTATCCCCATTCTGCGGATTGAGTCCTGGTGTAGCAGGTTTATATCGCTGCCACCATCCATTAGGACTTGTGTAAATTGTAGCCCGTCGATTATAGGATCCAATATCAAAGCAGTCCATCCTGCGTTTCGAATACCTCTGGAGTAATCCTGATGGTCGAAAGTAATTGGTTGTGACATCCAGTTTCGGGACTCCGCTGGGGTGGACCGTGCGGCGCGTACTTTAGTAGGTGCCGCCCTATTTTTCCTTGTTATCACTTGAAGTGAATTCACTGTTTTGACTTCTTGTGGGAAAGTCTTTTGTTTCCCGGCACTCTGCTTGTGGGGTTCGTCGTCCTCCTCACATGGTGCGTCGAGCCCCTTGTGTTCGGCGTTAAGTCGGCCGGACTGCTTGAAGACCCAACAATCTCTGTGGGTATGGTTTCCAGGTCTCCCGGGGGTACTATGGATTTGGCATATCTTGTCCAAGATTTTGTTTAGGTTGGATAGCTCGTCGCTGTTCTCCTTGAGAGGCAGTTTTTTGTTGTTCTGCCGAGAGCTTTTGAATCCGGCATTGACTGTCATGCTCTTTGGACCATTTCCTTTGATCCGGCGCTGGTCCTTGTTGCGCCGTGGTTTCCCATTTCCATCTCTGACCTCGGATGTACTTGGGTCGCTGGTGCTGCATCTTGCCAGCCAGCTATCCTCTCCCGCGCAAAAGCGGGTCATGAGGCTTGTTAGTGCGGCCATTGTTCTTGGCTTTTCCTGGCCGAGGTGTCTAGTGAGCCATTCGTCTCGGACGTTGTGCTTGAAAGCTGCTAAGGCTTCGGCGTCCGGACAGTCGACTATCTGGTTCTTTTTGGTAAGGAACATGTTCCAGAATTTGCGGGCTGACTCTCCGGGCTGTTGAGTTATGTGACATAAATCGTCTGCATCCGGAGGGTGGACGTAAGTCCCCTGAAAATTTGCCCGAAATGCGTCCTCGAGCTCTTCCCAACTTCCAATGGTATTTTGTGGGAGGCTTTTGAGCCAGTGCCGGGCTGGCCCTTTGAGCTTGAGGGGTAGGTATTTTATGGCATGGAGATCGTCTCCTCTAGCCATATGTATGTGTAGGATGTAATCCTCAATCCAGACTCCGGGGTCTGTTGTTCCGTCGTATGCCTCTATGTTTACGGGCTTGAATCCCGCTGGAAATTCATGATCTAGTACCTCATCGGTGAAACATAGGGGGTGTGCGGCGCCCCTGTATTTAGGTGTGCCATTATTTTCGAACACGCGTTGTGTTGTTTTGCTCCCAGGAGCCTTCCTTCTTGGCCCGTAGATGGACCTGACCGGCCTATCCTTTTTGTGAAGATCCTTATGTGGATCGTGTGCCGATTTGTGTGCGGTGCCACTTGCCGCTCTTTGTTTTTCATGTGGTCATTTATCCGACAGGGCAGCCTCTTTGTTTTTTGATTTTTGGGGCTCTACGGCCTCCTCGTCAAATTCGGGCAACAGTTTGCTCTTCGGGTAGCTCGTTGCTTGGCGACTATCGATGTATTTGTCTGCGGTCCTGAGTACTTTGCTCCATCTCATTCTGAGTACGTCTTCCGCTGTTTTGAGCTTCCGCTTCTGCTTCTTCAGGCTTCGTGCAGTGGCGACGAGCCTTTTGTGGAGGTTCTTCTGTTCCAACAATGTGTCCGGCGTGAGATCATCCGGACTGTTGTTTTCGTCGGAGATGGGTTGCCTCTCCAATTCATCCTGTTCAGATGGTTGCTTGGGGGCATGTTCGTCGTCCACTGGTTCGCCCTGCTCTATGGCTGGGTCTTCATGGGTGCTGCTGCTGTCGAGGCGGGACATTGGGCGGCGCTTGTGTCGCCGTTTCGGCTGTTTTTCGGGGGAATTTTCCTTCGCAGCGTCCCGTTTTTTCTCGTTATCACTTCCTTTGGGTGTATCCACCATATATATATATATCGTGAGTTGAGGTGGCTTTCCCGTGCCCTGTGGGTGCTGGTTCTTGGTTGTCTCTGGCATCGTTGTCCATACCATCGATATCTTTGGAGTCGAAATCTAGCATGTCGGTTAAGTCATCGACAGTGGCTACGAAGTGGGTGGTGGGTGGGCTTTGAGTTTCTTCACTGTCCGCATCCCAACCGTCCTGGCCATAATCCGGCCAAGGCTCTCCTGATAAAGAGAGGCATTTTAGCAAATTCAGGATGCCACAAAAAGGCGAGTGCTGAAATATGTCCGCAACGGTGAACTCCATGATGGGCGCCCAATCGGGTTCGATTGGCAGGAGCGCGGACGGTTCAGGGTTCGGAGAAGAGTCCGGCACCTTGGAGTCACGAGCTTCGCAAGGGACAGGGTCAATATTCAGCTCCATCACCGTAGAGGTAGCAGCCCCCGAGGCGGTGTCTAGCCACCCATCCTTGATCGGCCCAGTCGGCTCCGAGTTTAGGGTCAGAGCGGATTCTTGTGCGGCCTCCAGGGCACTGTCCGGCGGCAGAGCTAAATCATGCTCATCGTGACAGTGCGGCGCGCTCGGCTGTGGCTCAAATCCATCAAAGATCAAGTCTCCGCGGATGTCGGCTGTGAAGTTCAAACTTCCAAATCTGACCTGATGGCCAGGGGCGTAGCTTTCGATCTGCTCCAGATGGCCGAGCGAATTGGCCCTCAGTGCAAAGCTGCCGAATACAAAGATCTGTCCGGGGAGATAAGTCTCACACTGGACCGCGTTGTTGTTGATGATCGAAGGAGCCATCAGGCCTATGAGCGACGACACAGAGGAACTCTCAACGGAAGCACCAATGTGGTGTCAAAATCGGCGGATCTCAGGTAGGGGGTCCCAAATTGTGCGTCTAGGCGGATGGTAACAGGAGACAAGGGACACGATGTTTTACCCAGGTTCGGGCCCTCTCGATGGAGGTAAAACCCTACGTCCTGCTTGATTAATATTGATGATATGGGTAGTACAAGAGTAGATCTACCACGAGATCAAGGAGGCTAAACCCTAGAAGCTAGCCTATGGTATGATTGTTATTCTTCCTACGGACTAAAACCCTCCGGTTTATATAGACACCGGAGAGGGCTAGGGTTACACAAAGTCGGTTACAATGGTAGGAGATCTACATATCTGTATTAGCAAGCTTGCCTTCCACGCCAAGGAAAGTCCCATCCATACACGGGACGAAGTCTTCAATCTTGTATCTTCATAGTCTTGGAGTCCGGCCGACGATGATAGTTCGGCTATCCGGACACCCCCTAGTCCAGGACTCCCTCACCGCCCCATCGGGGGAGGCTAGGACGCCAAAGAAGGGAAAGGCGTCCCGTCCGGATCACTCCACTACCGCCGCGTACAGCGAGGGGGAGTGGCTACCCATGGACAAGCCCCAGGCAAGGTCGTAAGTATCCACACTCTATTATATTTTTTTGTGCAGCTTCGCCTTCATGGTTTGTAATAATGCCGAACTCGTATATGCAGTCTGGCCAGGTCCAATCTCGAGGTATCCTCTTCGGAGGCATCCTTGAGTGAGTCAAAGATGATCGACGATTCACTCCTGATGGCCACCTCCCCACGACTCGCGGACGACACCGAGGTGCTGTCCCAAAGGATACCAGAGTAGGGGGCGGTCATTCTG
>NC_041381.1:711938718-711985880 GCF_002162155.2 Triticum dicoccoides
ATTATGCTGACGGGAGCCACAACAAATCTGGCTCCTAGCCGGTTACTGCGCCGGAGCCTCCAAAGGCTCCGGCTTCCAGTAGGCAGCCCTTTGCGAAGGAGGGTGAGCCGGCCGTGCTGATGACCTCCGTCCAGCCGGAGGTGTCGGATAATTTGTTGGAAGTGATTCGAGGCACTTCCATCTATGATGAGCACCGTACTCTTATGAGTACGGTAATTGAGAAGGTTCGGTTCGCCAAGAGCAGATTGACCGAAGCCTGCACCAGCCTGCTAACAGGCTTCGAGGTAAGTAAAAAGGTGTGAGGAAATATCACCTGATAGAAAGTAGCCCCTGAAACTGTGTTTGGTGTTCGGAAGGAAAAGCCAAATGGAGGGTCGACTAAAAAACCACAGGAAGCTAATGGTACTTGTCTATGTTAACAAGCAGGCATTGCTGCTGAATGCCGCTTTGCGCACAGCTAAGGTTGCCGGACTGAAGCGCGACTTGGGGCAGGACGAAGAAGAGCTCGGCCTCGGGAAGAGGCAGCTCGAGGAGAACAAAGGTAAGTGAAACCCCGGCCGTGTGTCATATAGGGGGGAAAATTGATGATGCTAACAAAAAGCATCATGATTTTAAATAGGGACCGCGACCGAAGTGGCGGCCCTGAAGAAAGCACTGTCCGCGGCCGAAGCCAAGGCGGCTACGGAGCGCACCGAGCGCGAAAAGCAAGATGCTTGGGTGGGAGAGGTACAGCAAGAGCTCCAGGAGCTCGGCAAGAAGTTCGAGTCCTTGGAGCATGACTTCAAGACGAAGGAGTCTGAGCTTGCGAAGGCCCTCCAGAGCGCGACAGACGCCAAGGCCGAAGACCAAAAGGCCCTCTAGGAAATCCAGGTGGCCAAGAACATAGCGGAGGGTAAGGCATTTTTTATGCAAAGCAAGCATGTGGAGGAGTCATTTCTTTTACTTACACGAATTCGGAGCTCTCTAGGGGCATTCGCAGATCTGCCACGCAGCATTTCGGATGCCGTGGAGTTCTTTCGTGCTGAAGAGGGGAGCTCAACAAAGAAGTTGTTCTAGTCCCAATACACTGGGGCCGAACACCCGATGCCTCTAAGTGACCAACTAAAGCAATTGGTCGAACTACACAATGCGGCTGAATTGGCCATGAAGGACCTCATAGTCCGGATGTGGCCTGGCGAGCCCCTACCCGGCAGCTATTTTGGCCTGGTAAAGTGGATGGCGCATGCCTGTCCACGGCTAGAAGTTATCAAGCAGTCCCTTTGTATTGAGGGTGCCCGACGGGCCTTTGCCCGCGCAAAGATGCATTGGGCGAAAGTGGATCCTGAGAAGCTCGTGAAGGACGGACCCCCGGAGGGTAAGGAGCATTGCTACCCCAAAAAATATTATGATGGCGTTATGAAAGGCGCTCGGCTTGTGGAAAATGAATGTCCCAAGAACATAATCTTTGAGTGAATGTACTCATGTCGTCTTTGTAATATGAGAATGAGTTTGTTTGCGCTATATAACACTTTGTTTGATTTAAAATATTACCTTCTCTGCGGCTGATAACCCACAAGTGTAGGGGATCGCAACAGCTTTCGAGGGTAGAGTACTCAACCCAAATTTATTGATTCGACACAAGGGGAGCCAAAGAATTTTCTTGAGTATTAGCAGTTGAGTTGTCAATTCAACCACAGCTGGATAACTTAGTATCTGCAGCAAGGTATTTAGTAACAAAGTAGTATGATAGTAATGGTAACGGTGGTAAAAGGTAAAGATAATAGTAGCAATATTTTTGGTGTTTTGTAGTGATTGTAACAGTAGCAACAGAAAAGTAAATAAGCAAAGAACAATATATGAAAAGCTCGTAGGCAATGGAACAGTGAAGGATAATTATGTCGGATGCAATTCCTCATGTAATAGCTATAACATAGGGTGACACAGAACTAGCTCCAATTAATCAATGTAATGTAGGCATGTATTCCGAATATAGTCATACGTGCTTATGGAAAAGAACTTGCATGACATCTTTTGTCCTACCCTCCCGTAGCAGCGGGGTCCTAGTGGAAACTAAGGGATATTAAGGCCTCCTTTTAATAGAGAACCGGACCAAAGCATTAACACATAGTGAATACATGAACTCCGGAAACTACGGTCATCACCGATAAGTATCCCAATTATTGTCACTTCGGGGTTGTCGGATCATAACACATAATAGGCGACTATAGACTTGCAAGATAGGATCAAGAACACATATATATCGATGAAAACATAATAGGTTCAGATCTGAAATCATGGCACTCGGGCCCTAGTGACAAGCATTAAGCATAGCAAAGTCATAGCAACATCAATCTCAGAACATAGTGGATACTAGGGATCAAACCCTAACAAAGCTAACTTGATTACATGGTAAATCTCATCCAACCCATCACCGTCCAGCAAGCCTACGATGGAATTACTCACGCACGGCGGTGAGCATCATGAAATTGGTGATGGAGGATGGTTGATGATGATGACGGCGACGAATCCCCCTCTCCGGAGCCCTGAACGGACTCCAGATCAGCCCTCCCGAGAGAGATTAGGGCTTGGCGGCGGCTCCATATCATAAAACATGATGAAACTTTCTCTCTGATTTTTTTTCTCCGCGAGACGGAATATATGGAGTTGGAGATGAGGTCGGTGGAGCCTCAGGGGGCCCACGAGATAGGGGGCGCGCCCAGGGGGAGGGGGCGTGCCCCCACCCTTGTGGACAGGGTGTGGGCCCCCTGGTCTTCATCTTTTGCGAGGATTTTAATATATTCTGAAACTTGTCTCCGAGGATTTTCAGGTCATTTCGAGAACTTTTGTTTTCTACACATGATACAACATCATGGTAATTCTGCTGAAAACAGCGTCAGTCCGGTTAGTTTCATTCAAATCATGCAAGTTAGAGTCCAAAACAAGGGCAAAAGTGTTTGGAAAAGTAGATACGTTGGAGACGTATAAACTCCCCCAAGCTTAAACATTTGCTTGTCCTCAAGCAATTCAGTTGATAAACTGAAAGTGATAAAGAAAAAAAATTCCAAACTCGATTTGCTCTTGTTGTTGTAAACATGCAAAGCCATCATTCAGGTTTCAACAATATTATAAACTAACCATACCCACAATAACACTGAGGTCTCACAATTACTCATATCAATGGCATAATCAGCTAGCGAGCGATAATGATAAAACTCGGATAACAACACTTTCTCCAAACAATCATAACATGATATAACAAAATGGTATCTCGCTAGCCCTTTCTGAGACCGCAAAACATAAATGAAGAGCACCTTTAAAGATCAAGGACTGACTAAACATTGTAATTCATGGTAAAAGAGATCCAGTCAAGTCATACCCAATATAATCCAATAATAGTGAATGCAAATGGCAGTGTGCTCTCCAGCGGGTGCTTTTTAATAAGAAGGTGATGACTCAACATAAAAGTAAATAGATAGGCCCTTCGCAAAGGGAAGTAGGGATTTGTAGAGGTGCCAGAGCTCGATTTTAAAATAGAGATTGAATAAC
This sequence comes from Triticum dicoccoides, assembly GCF_002162155.2. Lineage (NCBI taxonomy): Eukaryota > Viridiplantae > Streptophyta > Magnoliopsida > Poales > Poaceae > Triticum > Triticum dicoccoides. Next base: position 711,942,244 of record NC_041381.1, read on the forward strand.
ATTTTGAGCGGCATACTTTTGATGTCAATGCAACAACTATGAGATGGTTGTATCTTCCATACTACATGCATTATAGGCAGTGCCCATGCAGAATGGTCAAAGTTTATACTCCCCCAACCACCAACAAGCATCAATCCATGGCTTTCTCGAAACAACGAGTGCCTCCAACTAACAACAATCCTGGGGGAGTTTTGTTTAATTATTTTGATTTTCTTTGATCTTTTTGGATCATGCGACTGGGCATCCCGGTTACTGGCCCTTTCTTGTGAATGAGGAGCGGAGTCCACTCCTCTGAGAATAACCCACCTAGCATGGAAGATATAGGCATCCCTAGTGGAAACATAAGCGGCTCGAGCATACAAAGCAGAATTTCATTTGAAGGTTTAGAGTTTGGCACATACAAATTTACTTGGAACGGCAGGTAAATACCGCATATAGGAAGGTATGGTGGACTCATATGGAACAACTTTGGGGTTTAAGGGGTTTGGATGCACAAGCAGTATTCTCGCTTAGTATAGGTGAAGGCTAGCAAAAGACTGGAAATTGACCAACTGAGAGAGCGACAACAGTCATAAACATGCATTAAAACTAATTCACACCGAATACAAACAGGAGTAGGATATAATCCACCATGAAAAAAAATATCGTGAAGGCTATGTTGATTTTGTTTCAACTACATGCGTGAACATGTGCCAAGTCGAGTCACTCAATTCATTCAAAGGAGGATACCATCCCATCATACCACATTGTAATCATTCTAATAGCATGTTGGCACGCAAGGTAAACCATTATAACTCAAAGCTAATCAAGCATGGCACAAGCAACTATAGTCTCTAAATGTTATTGCAAATATGTTTACTTCATAATAAGCTGAATCAGGAACAATGAACTCATCATATTTACAAAAACAAGAGAGGTCGAGTTCATACCAGCTTTTCTCATCTCAATAAGTCCATCATATATCGTCATTATTGCCTTTCACTTGCACGACCGAATAATGTGTATAATAATAATAGTGCACGTGCATTGGACTAAGCTGGAATTTGCAAGCATTCAACTCAAGAGAGAAGAAAAGTAATATGGGATCTAGGTTAAATAAACAATCATGCAAATGAGAGCCAGTAAACATTTTCAATATGGTCTTCTTGACCCCCAAAGGAAAGAAAAGAAAAGAAAACTATTTACACGGGAAAGCTCCCAACAAGTAAAAGAAGAACGAGAAATATTTTTGGGGTTTTCATTTTAATTCTACTACAAGCATGGAAATTAAGCTAACTATTTTTTTTTGGTTTTTCTTAAGGTTTATCAAACACAAAAGAAGAAAAATAGAAAAAGAAATTTAAACTAACATGGATAATACAATGAAAGAGTATGAGCACCGACGACTAGTGTGTGAACATGAATGTAAAGTCGGTGAGAAATACGTACTCCCCCAAGCTTAGGCTTTTGGCCTAAGTTGGTCTAATGCCAAGGACCACTGCTACTCTCCCCGGTGTACTGGGAAGTATAATCAGGATACCACTGGCTGGCCATCTCCGGATCCCACTGGAAAGATGATGCACGATAAGGGTCCAGTGCAGGTTCCGGCTTAGGTTCAGGTTCTGGAGTGGATGCTTGGCCTCGATGAGCATACACCGCCTCCGGTGTAACAAGAAAATTATCTACAGTCAAATAAAACAACAAAGGCGTAGGCAGAATAATAGTCTCACTGTGTTTCTTATTAAATCTTAAGTTATACTGGAGCGTCTTATCATCATTCTGAACAATAAAGTTGTGTGCTACCATGCTCATGTAATCTAAAATGTATGAAGGCAGGATCGTCTCCCCTTTTTCATAATGCCTAATAGGTATCCTAAAATGTCTAGCAAGACGTGAAGCATAGATACCTCCACATATGGGGCCTTTTGTATGATTCAGGCTTAGCCGTTTAGCAATGATGGCACCCATACTAAAACTATTGTCTCCAAACAAGGCATGCTGAAGAATGATAATATCAGGAACATTAAAGTTTCCACTATTTGCATGACTAATCAAGCTTCTACTAGCAAATATATCAAAGTATCATAAAACAGGAAAGTGTATGCTAGAGATTTTTGCCTCAGAACCTTTCTTTGACTCCTCTACAGCTATAGTGTTAACAAAGCCCTCCACATCTTCACGATGGGGTTCCTCTAACTTTCCCTCAAAAGGTATCCTACATACCGCGCAAAAGTCATGTAAAGTGATTTCTCTGAATTCATCATATAAGTGAAATGATACTGAAGGTGGTGACTTCTTAGGATAATAATAAAAGTTTTGCATGAAAATATTGGTAAGCAAGAGATACTGATCTATTCGGTCGAGGAGAAAATCGTTGAGGCTTGCACTCTTGATCAAAGAATAAAAATCTTCATGAATTCCAGCTTCTTTCAAGAAATTATCACATGGCCATTCACACGACCGTACTTCCGCTAAGCGAGGAAGATTATACTTGGATTTTTCCTTCTCTTTAGCTTGTTTTTCCTGAGAGCCTTGGCTAGGAGAGCCACTCAAAAGTCTCCTTAACATCTTCTGAAATTTTCTGAAATTTTAGTAACTTCAAAATAAAAGTGAATAAAACTTAACAAGAATGGTAGCAACTACTCCTACAAGTGCCTAGAGCCTACATCATGCATTAGAATTACTTGGAACCTCATAAATTTACCATGCAAGCTCAAGAACAAGGTCACCAAGGTAGCAAGTATTTGCAATGAATAAAGCACTAGAACAAAAACTAATTCGACCAACAGAGGAGTCACATACCAAGCAACAATCTCCCAAAGCGGTTTTGTGAATGGAGCTTTGAGCAAGGAGATCGAAAATTGCAGCAAAACGAGCTAGAACTCGTGCTTGAGCTGGATGGGGATTTTTTGGGTAGAAGATGGAGTGTGTGGGTGTTGGCATAAGTGAAGGGGTGCTACCAGGAGCCCACGAGACAAGGGGGCGTGCCCAGGTCGGGTGGGCGCGCCCTCCACTCTCGTGGCCTGGTGCTTGCCCCTCCTGCAGTAATTTCAGTGCCTAAAATCCTCAAATATTCCATAAAAAATCATACTAAATTTGCGGGGCATTTGGAGCACTTTTATTTTCAGAATATTTTTTATTGCACGGATAATTCAGAAAATAGATCGGGATTTCCTTCAACAAGTTTCAAAAGTGAGTTCTAGGGCAGATTCGTCTAAAGAAACTGGGCTTGTCCCAAAGCCAACTCATAACAGGTTCCCTGACCAACGGAATAAAGATCGATTTCCTTGCATCGGGACTTGCTTCTCATTTCATTTCACATCCGCGGATAGTACTATTTTTGTTTTATTTATTGTAAAAGACAGAAAGTAAAAAGAAAGTACAGAAGGTTGTGCCTTCTAGTTTTGTCCATCTCATGATCATCAAAATGAATCCACTAACAAGGTTGATCAAGTCTTGTTAATAACTCATTCCGAATAACACGGAACCGGAGAAATTTCGAAGTGACACTAAGTTACCTCAACGGGGATATGAAAATCCCCAACAATAAGAATATCATACTTTTTCTTGACAGTAGGGAGAGGAAATTCAAAACCTCTAATAATAATTGATGGAATTTTCTGAATAGTATTTATGCTATGAACTTGGATTTGCTTCCTCGGAAAATGTACCGTATGCTCATTTCCATTAACATGAAAGGTGACATGGCCTTTGTTGCAATCAATAACAGCTCCTGCAGTATTTAAAAAGGGTCTACCAAGAATAATAGACATACTATCATCCTCGGGAATATCAAGAATAATGAAGTCTGTCAAAATAGTAACATTTCTAACAACAATAACAGGCACGTCCTCACAAATGCCGACAGGTATAGCAGTTGATTTGTCAGCCATTTGCAAAGATATCTCAGTAGGTGTCGACTTACTTAATTCAAGTCTACGGTATAAGGAAAGAGGCATAACACTAACACCGGCTCCTAAATCACATAAAGCAGTTTTAACATAATTTCTTTTAGTAGAGCAAGGTATAGTGGGTCCTCCGGGATCGCCAAGTTTCTTGGGTATTCCACCCTTAAAGGTATAGTTGGAAAGCATGGTGGAAATCTCAGTTTCAGGTATTTTCCTCTTATTAGTGATGATATCTTTCATATATTTAGCATAAGGGTTCGTTTTAAGCATATCAGTTAAGCGCATGCGTAAGAAAATAGGTCTAATCATTTCAGCAAAACACTCAAAGTCCCCATCATCCTTTGTCTTGGATGGTTTAGGCGGAAAGGTCATGGGTTTCTGAACCCATGGTTCTCTTTCTCTACCATGCTTCCTAGCAACAAAATCTCTCTTATCATAATGTTGGTTTCTTGATTGTGGGTGAGGGAGTCCTGGACTAGGGGGTGTCCGGATAGCCGAACTATCATCATCGGCCGTACTCCAAGACTATGAAGATACAAGATTGAAGACTTCGTCCCGTGTCCAGATGGGACTTTCCTTGGCGTGGAAGGCAAGCTTGGCGATACGGATATGTAGATCTCCTACCATTGTAACCGACTCTATGTAACCCTATCCCTCTCCGGTGTCTATATAAACCGGATGGTTTTAGTCCGTAGGACGACAACAATAACAACAATCATACCATAGGCTAGCTTCTAGGGTTTAGCCTCCTTGATCTCGTGGTAGATCTACTCTTGTAACATCCACATCATCAATATCAATCAAGCAGGACGTAGGGTTTTACCTCCATCAAGAGGGCCCGAACCTGGGTAAAACATCGTGTCCCTTGTCTCCTGTTACCATCCGCCTAGACGCACAGTTCGGGACCCCCTACCCGAGATCCGCCGGTTTTGACACCGACATTGGTGCTTTCATTGAGAGTTCCTCTGTGTCGTCACCGATAGGCTCGATGGCTCCTTCGATCATCAACAACGACGCGGTCCAGGGTGAGACTTTTCTCCCTGGACAGATCTTCGTATTCGGCGGCTTTGCACTGCGGGTCAATTCGGTTGGCCATATGGAGCAGATCGAAAGCTACGCCCCTGGCCGTCAGGTCAGATTTAGAAGTCTAAACTTCACGGCTGACATCCGCGGAGACTTGATCTTCAATGGATTCGAGCCACAGCCGAGTGTGCCGCACTGTCACGATGGGCATGATTTAGCTCTGCTGCCGGACAGTTCCATGGAGGCCGCACATGAGTCCGCTCCGACCTTCGATTCAGAGCCGGCTGTGCAAATCGAGGACGGGTGGTTAGACACCGCCTCGGGGGCTGCAACCTCTACGGCGATAGAGCTGAATACTGACTTTGTCCCTTCTGAAGCTCGTGACTCCAAGGTGCCGGACTCCTTGCCGGACTCCGAACCTCCCGCGCCCCCACCAATCGAATCCGATTGGGCGCCGATCATGGAGTTCGCCGCCGCGGACATCTTTCAACACTCACCTTTTGGCGACATTTTGAGCTTGCTAAAATATCTCTCGTTATCAGGAGAGCCTTGGCCAGACTGCGGTCAGGACGGTTGGGATGCGGACGACGAAGAAATTCAAGACCCACCCACCACCCACTTAGTAGCCGCTGTCAATGATCTAACCGACATGCTAGACTTTCACTACGACGACATCGACATATGGACGACGATGCCGGAGACGACCAAGAACCAGCGCCTACTGGGCACTGGAAAGCCACCTCGTGATACGACATATACATGGTGGATATCCCAAAGGATGCGAATGGCGAAGGAACAGCGGAGGAAGACCCCTCCAAGAAACAGCCCAAACGCCGGCGTCAGCGGCGCCGCTCTAAATCCCGCCATAGCAAGAATGGCGATTCCGGCACCGGAGATAATAATACCCCAGACAGTGCCGAAGAAAACCCCCTCCAGCAAGATTCAGCGTAGGAGGACGGGGATGCCAGCCCTCACAAGAGGGCGGCAGACGAAGAGGTAGAGGAAGATATTTATATGCCTCCCTCTGGAGACGAGGCAAGCCTCGATGACGACGAATTTGTCGTGCCTGAGGATCCCGTTGAACAAGAGCGTTTCAAACGCAGGCTTATGGCCACGGCAAACAACCTCAAGAAAAAGCAGCAACAGCTTAGAGCTGATCAGGATCTGCTAGCCGACAGATGGACGGAAGTCCTGGCGGCCGAAGAGCATGAGCTCGAACGCCCCTCCAAAAGCTACCCCAAACGCAAGTCGCTCCCCTGATTAGAGGAGGAGGCATATAAACCTGCATCACCAAAGCACAATACGGCTGACCGGCCACCTCGTGGCCGCGATAGAGAGGCCTCTAGGCCCTTCACTAGAACCGTACCCCGGCACCGCTCGAACAGCACAAGGCCATAGGGGAATGCTCCGGACTTGCGAGATATATTGGAGGATAAGGCAAGACAATCAAGATCGATCTACGGATCGCGTGGGCGCCCCATGATACGTGACGACAACCGTCGCGCCGGACACAGTAAGTCTGGCCGGGCCAAACAGAATAGATAAAGCTCGTTGGAGCTTCGTCGCGACATAGCCCAATATAGAGGCGCCGCACACCCACTATGCTTCACAGACGAAGTAATGGATCATCAAATCCCCGAAGGGTTTAAACCCGTGAATATCGAATCCTATGACGGCACAACAGACCCTGCGGTTTGGATCGAAGACTATCTCCTTCATATCCACATGGCCCGCGGTGACGATCTTCACGCCATCAAATACCTCCCACTCAAGCTTAAAGGACCAGCTCGGCATTGGCTTAACAGCTTGCCAGCAGAATCAATTGGATGTTGGGAGGACTTGGAAGCCGCATTCCTTGATAACTTCTAGGGCATGTATGTGCGACCACCAGACGCTGACGACCTAAGCCACATAATTCAGCAGCCAGACGAATCAGCCAGAACATTCTGGACACAGTTCTTAACTAAGAAGAATCAAATCGTCGACTGTCCGGATGCGGAGGCCCTCGCAGCCTTCAAACATAACATCCGCGACGAGTGGCTTGCCCAGCACCTGGGACAGGAAAAGCCGAAATCCATGGCAGCCCTCACATCACTCATGACCCGCTTTTGCGCGGGAGAGGACAGCTGGCTAGCTCGCAGCAACAACCTCAGCAAAAATTCCGGTAGTCCGGATACCAAGGATCGCAATGGCAGGTCACGTCGCAACAAGAATAAATGCTGCATTAACGGCGACAATAATGAGGATATGGCAGTCAACGCCGGATTCAGAGGCTCGAAACCCGGTCAGTGGAAGAAGCCATTCAAAAGAACAACTATGGGTCCGTCCAATTTGGACCGAATACTCAATCGCTCGTGCCAGATACACGGCACCCCTGAAAAGCCAGCCAACCACACCAACTGGGACTGTTGGGTATTCAAGCAGGCAGGCAAGCTAATCGCCGAAAACAATGACAAAGGGCTGCATAGAGATGACGAAGAAGAGACCCGACCGCCGAACAACAGAGGACAGAAGGGTTTTCCCCCACAAGTGCGGACGGTGAATATGATATACGCAACCCACATACCCAAGAGGGAGCGGAAGCGTGCACTCAGGGACATATACGCGATGGAGCCAGTCGCCCCGAAGTTCAACCCATGGTCCTCCTGCCCGATCACTTTTGATCGAAGGGACCACCCCACCAGCATCCGCCACGGCGGATTCACTGCATTGGTTTTAGACCCAATCGTCGATGGATTTCACCTCACCAGAGTCCTGATGGACGGCGGCAGCAGCCTGAACCTGCTTTATCAGGACACAGTGCGCAAGATGGGCATAGACCCCTCAAGGATTAAACCCACAAAGACGACCTTCAAAGGCGTCATACCAGGTGTAGAGGCCAATTGTACGGGCTCAGTCACACTGGAAGTGGTCTTCGGATCACCGGATAACTTCCGAAGCGAGGAGTTAATCTTCGACATAGTTCCGTTACGCAGTGGCTATCATGCTCTGCTCGGACGGACCGCGTTTGCAAAGTTCAACGCGGTGTCGCACTACGCATACCTCAAGCTCAAGATGCCAGGCCCTCGAGGAGTCATCACGGTCAACGGAAACACCGAGCGCTCCCACCGAACGGAGGAACATACAGAGGCTCTCGCGGCAGAAGTACAATGCAGCCTCTTAAGGAAATTCTCGAGTCTGGCCGTTACGCGACCGGACACGGCCAAACTCGCCCGAAGTAACCTACAACAAGACCACCTGGCGCGTTCCGAGCATGCGTAGCAACGCGACCCCAACCCCAGCCCTCGCAAGATCGTAAGACTGGTCCTTCGCGTACACCATTACGCTCTGGAGATACCATGGGCATAAGGGAAGGGGGCACGACCACGACAGGCCCAGAATGCGGCTCAACCACATCAGGGGCTCCCAAGTGTGTCATTTCTTTTTTTCTTTTTTCTTTTTTTCTTTTCTTACCCACAGGACTCCATTTACCAGAGGCCCTGTCCGGCAGTAGACCGGCCGAACTCACGATGCAACAGCCAGGGAAGGAGAAAGGCTGCAACGAATATCCAGGTGGTCTCCCTTACGAGCATTAAATCTGTTTTATACACCACTCCGCAGCCTACCCCTGGAGGGGGACATGTTTAATAGTCCCGTCCCTTGCTTATCGCACTATTTGTATCGTTCTGCATTCATAGCAGTACTTCTTGAATAAAACAATGCAGCACCTTTTTGCTTATAATTGCATTTCTTTCTTATACATATGTTCATTTGCGACATGTTGCATCGGTACACTTTGGCACTAAAAACACCAGGGGCTTATGTTCCCCACATCATGGTGTGATAAGTCCGAACACTTTCACAAGTGCGGCACTCCGAACTTATAGCATTATATGCATCAGCTCCGAATCATGTCTTGGGTCAATAGTTGGGTTTGCCCGGCTCCCATGTTTTGGTACCTTACGTTCCGTTGTATCGGCTAAGGTAGCACTGGGAGAACCACTGCGATTGCGCCCCAGTTGAGCTGGGTTAACGCCTCAGAGGAGAAAGCTAAAACTGACCGTCATGATGAGGCGAGAGCCGGTCGCTGTTCGAGAGGTTTTTTCGAGTCCCTAAAGACTTATGCCGCTTAGAGCGAGGAACCGGCTTTGTCCGGCCCAGGCGTGGATAGCGCCCCAAATTCGGTCTTCCAAACACTAGGGGCTTCGCCGAAATTCAAAATTATAGAATTCTATGGCTAAGTGAGAGTGTTCAAGCATTATAAGTCCGGTTCCCTAGTTCGTCATGTTGAGCGCCTCCCTAGATGGACCCAAATATGGGAACAAGAGTGCTCAAATTTATACCGAACACCCCAGCACTCGTGGCATGGGGGCTGAAGCCGACGACTTGCCATCTCTCAGATTTGATAAACAACCGCACAGAAGGTAATATTTTAAATCAACAAGCGTTGCTTAGCGCATATGAACAAAGTTTTCTGCGCACAGGATAACAAAATGCGAGTTTACTCAAATATTACATTATTGGAGCACTCACCCGCAATAGTGCGGGCACCCTTCAGGACACTCTTGTAATACATCTCGGGCATGCGATACCCCTTGCCCGGCGGTGGCGCGTCCGTCACAAGCTTCTCAGCATCCATCTTGCCCCAGTGCACCTTAGCACAGGCAAGGGCCCAATGGGCACCTTCAATACAGGCGGATCGCTTGATGACCTCAACCCATGGACACACATCCACCAGCCACCGCACCAGGCCGAAGTAGCTCCCAGGCATGGCCTCATTGGGCCACAGCCGAACTATGAGGCCCTTCATGGCCTGTTCGGCCACCTTGTGGAGCTCGACCAGCTGCTTCAGCTGGTCGCTAAGGGGAACCGGATGTCCGGCCTCAGCATACTGAGACCAGAAGACCTTCTCCTTTGAGTTCCCCTCCTCCGCCCTGTAGAAAGCGGCAGCATCGGACACGCCACAGGGCAGATCTGCGAACGCTCTTGGAGAGCTCCGAATTCGGGTAAGTAACACGTAATCCACATCCACATGCTTGCTTTGCATGAAAAATGCCTTACCCGACGCTATTTTCTTCAACGCCTCGATTTCCTGGAGGGCCTTGTAGGCTTCGGCTTTAGCGGCTTTGGCACTCTCAAGAGCCGATGCAAGCTCGGACTCTCGAGTCTTCGAGTCACGCTCCAAACTCTCATGTTTCTCAATGAGAGCCTGGAGCTCTTGCCGTACCTCCGCCACCCGCGCCTCCTGCTTCTCTCGCTCGGCGCGCTCCACGGCCGCATTACAATCGGCCACGGACACTGCCTCCCTCAGGGTCGCCACCTTGTTTGTGGCCCCTGCAATACCCATGTTATCCTTGTCATTATTTTTGCAACCAAATCCTTTTCTGTAAGGTACAACTTTAATAAGGTGCTACTCACCTTCTTTGTCCTCGAGTTGCTTCTTGGCACGGCCGAGCTAGTTCTCGGACCGCTCGAGGTTTTGCTTCAAATCATTGACCTCCGCAGTCAGTGCGGCAGAGGTCAGCAGGGTAGCCTGCAATCCCATATCGACATATTTTTTATGACTCCTGCGTATATCTTTTTAGATCCTCAGTCCGGCCTTTCTTTCCGAACACCGAACCGAGCATCAGGGGCTACTGTCTATGTGGTACTATTTTACATATATTAATTTTTTTACCTCAAAGCCTGATAGAAGGCTGCTGCAGGCTTAGGTCAGCCCGCTTTTGGCGAGCTGGACCTTCTGAATCACCACACTCATGATAGTGCAGTGTTCCTCCTCGATGGAAGCGCCGTTGAGCGCCTCCAGCAAGTTCTCCGGCGCCTCCGGTTGTACGGAGGGCGCCGGCGCCATGGTCTTGCCCTTCTTGCGAAGGGGCCGCCCACCGGACTCCGGAACCACTGCAGGTTCCGGTGCGGAGTCTGGCACGAAGTCTGGGAGGTCGCCCTGTGCTACCTCCGGGTCCTCCTCCTCCAGATGGGTCCCTCTCTGGGATCCCACCTCGACGTCATCAGCGTCGCAGGGAGAAGAGGCGGTTGGAAGTGAAGTGATGTTCACATCCAACGAACCCAACGACCCGCTCGACGAAGCGGGAAGATCATCCTTGGGCGGACTGCAGGGTTGTATGCCGCGTTAGAAAGACACCAAGTGGCAAAAAGAAAAATCATGAAGTCATTCGGGAGTCCAGATACTTACGATCTCGCTAGGGGCTTGGCCCTTGGAGGCCAATCCTCGTCGTCGTCACCGGCGTTGGCGGAACAGTCCGGGGGAAGAGTTCTTCCCTTCTTGGACCCTTCGGCCTCCCTCGTTGCGGAGACCCTCCGTTTCTTCCCTCCCCCCGCTGGGGGAGAGGCCCTTTTCTTCTTCTCCTCGTCCTCGGGGGAGGAGTCCGCCTCGGAGTCATCGGACACCTGACTTAGTACTCCTCCCCTGAGGACAAGGAGGAGAAGAAAAAGGCCTCTCCCCCAGCGGGGGGAGGGAAGAAAAGGAAGGCCTCCCCAGCTAGGGAGGCCGAAGGGTCCAAGAAGGGAAGGACTCTTCCCCCGGACTGTTCCGCCAACGCCGGTGACGACGACGAGGATTGGCCTCCAAGGGCCAAGCCCCTAGCGAGATCGTAAGTATCCAGACTCCCGAATGACTTCATGATTTTTCTGTTTGCCACTTAGTGTCTTTCTAACGCCGCATACAACCCTGCAGTCCGCCCAAGGACGATCTTCCCGCTTCGTCGAGCGGGTCCTTGGGCTCGTCGGATGTGAACAGCACTTCACTTCCAACCGCCTCCTCTCCCCGCGATGCTGATGAGGTCGAGGTGGGATCCCAGAGAGGGACCCATCCGGAGGAGGAGGACCCGGAGGTGGCACAGGGTGACCTCCCAGACTTCGTGCCAGACTCTGCACCGGAACCTGTAGTGGTTCCGGAGTCTGGTGGGCGGTCCCTTCGTAAGAAAGGCAAGACCGTGGCGCTGGCGGCCTCCGTCCAACCGGAGGCGCCGGATAACTTGCTGGAGGCGCTCAACGGCACTTCCATCAAGGAGGAAGACCGCACTGTCATGAGTGCGGTGATTCATAAGGTCCAGCTCGCCAAAAGCGGGCTGACCGAAGCCTACAGCAGCCTTCTATCAGGCTTTGAGGTAAGAATATTGATATATGTAAAATAGTACCGCATAGACAGTAGCCCCTGATGCTCGGTTCGGTGTTCGGAAAGAAAACCCGGACTGAGGATCTAAAAAGATATACGCAGGAGTCATAAAAAATATGTCGATATGGGATTGCAGGCTACCCTGCTGACCTCTGCCGCACTGACTGCGGAGGTAAGAGAGGCTACTAAGGATAAACAACTAGATAGTCAGATCCCACACATAACAATACACATTACATGTACGCATAACATGCAAGTATGTGCTGTACAACATGGCATCACAGCATAACTCAACAACTCATATAAATAAGGCTCAAGAGCCAACATAGCATTTATTGCAAACAGGGGTCACAAGACCCATCATTCAGAGCATACAAGCAACAAGCGGAAGCATTACATGTCTGAGTACAGACATCTACAAATGAAAAAGGCTAAAGAGCCTGACTATCTACAACATCTGATCAAGATTGTAGCTGAGCTACAAGCTACTTGTCGAAGTCCACGAGAACACTAGTAAGACCGAAGTCTCCGCTGCAAAACATAAATAAAGCAACATGAGTACAAAGGTACTCAGCAAGACTTACATCAGATCCTATCATACATGCATTTGTATCAAGAGGGTAATGTGGGGTTTAGTTGCAGCAAGCCAGCTTTGACTCTGTGGCTATCCTGTTCTACGACTACCAGAACGTCTTTGAGGTGATATGGCGCACACGAGTCCACTAATCACCACACAATACACTACTATGGATTCATTCCTGTCTCCCTACGGGAAAGCCATCCATAGCACTCACACTTGTCTTGAGCATTTTATAGTATCCACTTCAAGTTATCTATGTACCATGTAAGCATCCAGGAAGTCCATAACCACGGACCTGGCTATTCGAATAGATCATGTTAACCCTGCAGGGGTGTACTTCTTCACACATGCTCTCGCCACTTACCGCCATGTACACGTCATGTATCTCGGCAACCTTCAAGCGGAAGCCTGGCGAGGGTGTCGGCCACGACCTGACTAACTACACAAGACTCTAATCCAGGTTTATCGCCTATTCGGGTTCCATCCGCAAGGAGATCCGGCCGGGGTGTCGCTCATGGCCCTAAACGATGTGTGCAGGGTTCCCAAGCCCACCTCGCCGGATGGATCTACGCTTGGTACACCGTGCCACTTGTGCCTAGGCTGTCCCAAGCCCACCTGGCCGGGTGCCACTTGGTAGACTACTAACACTACCTACAAACACCAGAAACTAGTTGCGACTCCTAGACAGAGACCAAGTTGGTTAATAAGTCGAGAGGGGCCGAGTTACCGGAACCCAATGTGTGGTAGTATTGAGTCATTGGACAACATACATAGAACTCAGTGCTTAAGGACGGTTCCAGTGAGACAACCCACCATGTTCTCCTACATGGCCTCTCACCGCTACCTTTACCAAATCGTGTTCACACACTTAACTCTCAGCACCAGAACATATCATAACACTCCAATTCATTCCCAATGAATCAGACCTGACACAACTCTAAGCAATAGCAGGCATAGCATGGTAGGAACACAACATGGCTCAATCAACTCCTACACATGCTAGTGGGTTTCAACTATTTACTGTGGCAATGACAGGTCATGCAGAGGAATGGGTTCAACTATCGCAGCACAAAGTAGCAGATGAATCGTTGTTGTCCTAATGCAATAACAAAGAGCAGGAGCGAGAGGGTAGGATTTTATCGGAATGAACAAGGGGGTTTGCTTGCCTGGTAGATCAACAGAGGGGGCACTGCTCCTCAGACAGGTACTCTGGAACGGTCTCCGGAGCAGGACCTATCGAGAAGGAACGGTGTCGGCAATCAATACACAAGCATATGCAACAATATGATGCATTAACATGGCATGTAGATGTGATGTTGTTTGAGCTAATGCAGCTAGCAACCATTTGGTTGAAGTTCATTTGAACCAAGAGTTCAAATGCAACTCCAAATTAACTCTTTATAAATGCCATTTACATGTTTTCACTTATACAGCATGTATAAGTTGGTTTGTCATGCATGAAACTAGTACAGATGGATATATTGCATTTTTCTGATAATTTTTCATATATAAATTATTACAATCTGAGCTACGGTTGAATTACTATGAATTTTTGAAGTTTAAATTATTTTCTGGAATTTCCTGATTAAATTAAATCCAGAAATCATTTATTGCGTCAGTTTGCGGTCAGCACTGCATCAGCAGTCAACGTGGGCTGACCCGGTCAAACCTGACGTGTGGGGTCCACACGTCAGTGACTCAGTTAGTTAACAGGGGGGTTTATTTGGTCTAATCAGAATTAGTGGGCGCCGGGCCCACTGTCAGTGTCAGTAGGTGGGGATTAGTGCCTAATTAACAAAACCACGTCAGCCCGCCGGAGTCCTGGCCGGCGGCCACCAATAGCGCGGCGGCGACTCGCCGGACTTGCGATACAAGCGGCGTTTGGTCGCGCGAAGACCACCGGGGCGTAGCCCGTCGTCGTCCGCAACCAGGGGAGCTGGTGGACGGGCTGCGGGGGCGCCGGAGCTCGCCGGAGCAGAGCTCGGGGTGGCGGCCGGAGTTCGGTGAAGAGGGACAGAGTGCTATGGTGCATGGGAGGAAGAGTGGGTAGGTACTCTGTGTTCCTGGGAACGCGCCAAGGACGACAGCGTGCTCGGACGCGACGTGTGGGGGCTCTAGCCGCGGCGACCTCGTGGCCGGCGGCGATGAGCTCTCGGGCTCGACGGAGCCCGCGGTTGGAGGAAGAAATCGGCATCGGGGAGGGGGAGGTTCGGTGCGGGGGCTCACAGCGAGACCAGCGAGCGCGAGGGCGAGGTCGGGGATGCCCGGTAGCTCCCGAATCGACGGCGAGGATCCACGGCGGCCGGAGGCGAAGATGGCGACGGGGACGGCTCCACGGGGCGCTCCGTCTTGCGTGGTTTGGCGGAGAGCTTCAGAGCGAGGAGGCGAAGCTCCTGCACGTGTCGAAGAGGCGAAGGGGAGGCGGTGGCTACGGTGGTGCTCGTCGGCGGCGGCGGTGGCGCTCGGACGTTCGCGGGGGAGGGCGAGAGAGAGGAGGGGAGGTCACTGGAGAGAAGGATAGAGGCGTGGGGCGGCGTCGTTCCGGACGTCCAGGCGTCGGGAGGGGAGGACAGGCAAGCAGGTGCCATGGCAGCACGGCGGTGCGCACGCGTCGGCCACACGCCCCTGGCCTCCTGGCGGGAGGTGGAGGACGACTAGCACTGGCCAGTCAGCTGGGCTGGCCAGCTGGGCCGCGCAGTGCCAGGCCTCAGGTGGGCACAGGTAAGCATTTTACATTTTTGTTTTCTTTTCTATTTTCTGACATATGTTTTGATTTAAATAAAATACTAAATCATTTTATTTTCTTATGCCGATTTTTATAGGAGCTAGTTATATTATTCCAGAGATCCTCAGCAAATGGCATAATTTTTGGACATATATTATATATATGACATATATATATCCAATGCAAATAATTATCGGATTAATCCAAATGACCAAAATAAATATCCATGAGCTCCTAAAATATTTTTTGAATTTTACCTCTGACCAATATTTTCAGAGAGCAACATGAACATTTTCTTGGACCTTTTTGGAACAATTTTTATTTGGGTTATTTTCAGAGATGATTCTGAGGGTTTCACAAGTCCTCATTTCAAAATTAAATGGAATTTAAACATGATGCACAAATGACTAGCTAGTCTAAGTCATACCAGAACTAGGGATGTGATAACTCACCCCCACTTGAAAGAATCTCGTCCCGAGATTCAGGGGTCGACGGAAAGAAAGCAGGGTACTCCAGTCAAAGACGATCTTCTCGCTCCGAAGTAGCTTCTCTCTCGGAATGATGAGACCACTGAACCTTGAGAAAATTGATGTTCTGACGTCGAGTGACACGCTCTGCTTGATCAAGAATGCGAACCGGGTACTCTCGATATGTGAGGTTATCTTGGAGATCAAGCGTTTTGTGGTCCACTTCGCGGATATGATCCGAGAAGCAACGCCTGAGTTGAGAGACGTGGAAGACATCATGGACTCGAGAAAGATGTGGGGGTAGTTCCAACTGGTAGGCAACCTCTCCTCGTTTAGCGAGAATGCGAAAGGGACCAATGTAACGAGGAGCCAACTTGCCTTTGATACCGAAACGCTGGGTACCCTTGAAAGGAGTAACCCGAAGGTAGGCTTTGTCGCCAATTTCATAAGTCATATCCTTATGATGACGATCGTACTGGCTCTTTTGACGAGATTGGGCTGTTTTCAAATTCTCACAAATGATGCGAACTTGCTCTTCTGCCTCCTGGATCATGTCCGGTCCAAACAATTGTCTTTCACCAGTTTCTGACCAGTTCAAAGGTGTTCGACATCTTCGTCCATAGAGAATCTCAAAAGGAGCTTTCTTGAGGCTGGATTGATAGCTATTGTTATAAGCAAACTCGGCGAAAGGAAGACATTTCTCCTAGTCCATACCGAATGAGATAACGCAAGCTCTGAGCATGTCTTCGAGAATTTGGTTGACCCTTTCCACCTGACCACTCGACTGAGGGTGGAAAGCAGTACTGAAGGAAATATGGGTTCCCATGGCAGTTTGGAAACTCTCCCAGAAAAGAGAAGTGAAAAGACTACCACGGTCTGAATTGATCTCTAGTGGAACACCATGAAGTGACACTATTCGGGAAATGTATAAGTCAGCGAGCTGACTAGCAGTGATACTCTCTCGAACAGGAAGGAAGTGAGCCACTTTGGAAAGACGATCAATGACTACGAAGATAGTGTTATTCCCTTTCTTGGTCCTGGGAAAGCCGGTGATGAAGTCCATACCAACTTTATCCCATTTCCACTCAGGAATGGATAAGGGCTGAAGGGTGCCAGCAGGTCTTTGATGCTCTGCCTTAACGCGACGACAAACGTCACAATTAGCAACGAAGTCGGCGATTTCTCTCTTCATCCTAGTCCACCAGAACCTCTGGCGTAGGTCCTGATACATCTTAGTACTACCGGGATGAATCGTGAGAGGAGATTCATGCGCCTCCTTAAGAATCAATTGCTGCATCTGCTGACTCTTGGGAACCACCAAGCGGTTCCCAAAGTAAACAACACCTCGTTCATCCATAGAGAAACAACCAGGTACTCCCTTGGAGATATTCTTCTTGATTCGGGAGATTCCCATATCATGCTTCTGGACTTCTATGATATGATCCACAATAGTAGGTTTCGCCTCCAAGGTAGAAAGGAATCCGTGAGGAGCAATGTGAAGATTAAGCTTACAGAATTCCTCATGGAGAAGTGGTTGGCCTTGCTGCAACATGAGATTGTTGCAATAGGATTTACGGCTTAGAGCATCAGCCATGACATTGGCTTTGCATGGGGTGTAGGTAATCCCTAGATCATAATCTGTGATCAACTCCAACCAACGTCTTTGCCTAAGGTTCAGATCCGGTTGGGTGAAGATATACTTGAGACTCTGGTGATCGGTGTAGATCTCGCAACATTTACCAAGAAGGTAATGTCGTCAGGTCTTGAGTGCATAGACTACGGCTGCAAGCTCTAGATCATGTGTAGGATAATTCTCCTCATGTGGATGCAACTGTCGAGATGCATAGGCAATCACATGATGATCCTGCATAAGAATGCAACCTAGTCCCTGTCGTGAGGTGTCGCAGTAGATAACAAAGTCTTTAGTGAAATCCGGTGGCACAAGTATGGGAGCAGAAGTCAGGCGCCTTTTCAGTTCCTGAAAACTGTATTCACACTGTGGGGACCACTCAAACTTTTTATCTTTCTTGAAAAGTTCCGTGAGGGGTTTGGCTACTTTGGAGAAGTTTTCAACAAAGCGGCGACAATAGCTGGCTAGACCAAGGAAACTCCTAACTTGTTTGACTGTTTCAGGTGGAGTCCAATCGAGAACGGCCTTAACTCTCTCGGGATTGACAGCAATGCCCTTACTAGAGATCACGTGGCCTAGATAGGTCACTTCTGGCAACCAAAATTCGCACTTGGAGAACTTGGCATAAAGACGGTGCTCTCTGAGTTTTTCTAACACAAGTCTAAGATGTTCGGCATGCTCTTCCTCATTCTTCGAGTAAATAAGAATATCATCGAGATAAACCACGACGAATTTATCTAAGTACTCCATGAAGATCGAGTTCATCAAGCGGGAGAAGGTAGCTGGAGTGTTGGTTAGGCCAAAGGACATGACGGTGTACTCGTACTAGCCATAACGAGTGACAAAAACCGTTTTAGGGATGTCCCCGTTTCTGATCTTGATTTGGTGGTAGCCTAACCTCAAATCCATCTTGGAGAAGATTGAGGATCCAGCGAGCTGATCATACAGGTCGTTGATCCTGGGGAGCGGATACTTGTTCTTTATCGTGACCAAATTAACGGGACGATAGTCTACAACCATCCGGTCCGTACCATCCTTCTTCTTGACGAAGAGGACGGGGCAAGCCCAAGGAGAACAACTAGGACGGATGAAACCCTTTTGCAAGGACTCATCAAGTTGTTTCTTAAGCTCGGCTAGTTCTAAGGGTGCCATCTTGTAAGGTCTCCTAGAAATTGGAGCAGTTCCTGGGATAAGATCTATGACGAACTCTACATCTCTGTCAGGTGGAACACCTGGCAGTTCCTCTGGAAAGACATCCGGAAAGTCACGGACTACCGGAATATCTTCAAGGTCTGGAAGAGGGCTGGCATTAAGAGAATAGAGCTGATGCTTTGCAACTCTAGTGGAGACAGTGACTATCTTGCCAGATGGGTGTGTAAGCTGAACGGACCTGGTGTAACAATCAATCTTGGCATAATGAGCTTTCATCCAGTCCATACCCAAGATGATGTTAATATCTGAAGACTTGAGAGATATCAAGGAAGCAAGGAATACAAGTCTGTCAACATGGATTTCATTGCCATAACTTATCCTAGAGGTTTGCCATTTGGATCCAGGAGTTTGAATAAGTAGCGGGGAGGGCATATCACAAAATGACATGTCGTGCAAGCGGGCATAGCTTTCAGAAATGAAGGAGTGAGATGCTCCAGTATCGAACAAAACCGATGCTGGATGACAGTTGACAAGGAGTGTACCAAGAACGACATCCGGATCATCATGAGCGTCTTTAGCTGAGACGTGATGCACACGTCCATGTTCAGTGGGAGCTGACTTGGCACTGATCATCTTGCGAGATGGCTTACTAACACGGAAAATAGACTTCTCGGGCTGGGGTGGAGCAACTCTGACCTAAGTGCAAATAGGGGCAATGTGGCCAGGCTCTCCGCACTTGTAACAAGTCTTGGAGGTAGGACGTGGACCCGCATTGGCAGGCGGTCCACCAATAGGCCTGGGTGGAGCATACTGCTGAACTGGATGAGGTGCCACATAAGATGGCCTCGGTACATATCCGGAAGGAAGAGCGGAGTTCGGAACCCAAATCCGGCGCTTCTGAGAACCAGAACCGGAGGAAGATCCCAAATCACGGGTGTGCTTACGAGACTCCTCGTAAGTGAGCTGGGCTGTCTCTGCATTAATGGCCTTGTTCACAAGAGCTTGGAATGTATCACAATGATGCAGGTGGAGATCACGACGCAACTTGGGGTTGAGACCCTTCCGGAACCTAGCTTGCTTCTTG
The DNA here is from genome assembly GCF_002162155.2 of Triticum dicoccoides. NCBI lineage: Eukaryota > Viridiplantae > Streptophyta > Magnoliopsida > Poales > Poaceae > Triticum > Triticum dicoccoides. Next base: position 711,961,906 of record NC_041381.1, read on the forward strand.
GCGTCCGTGGACACCTCTTCTGTGGCATAATGGGCGAGGTTCTCAAACTCTCTACTATAAGCATCAACAGCCATCTTACCCTGGGTGAAACTACAGAACTCTTCTCTCTTGCGATCGATGAGGGCTTCAGGAATGTGATGCTCGCGAAAAGCCTCAGTGAAATCCCTCCAGGTAGGAATCTGACTAGTTGGAAGCATAGCCTCATAGTTCTGCCACCAAAGACTAGCAGGACCTTCCAGGTGGTAGGTGGCATAGGTGACCTTGTCATCTTCAGCTACGTTCACGGAACGCAGCTTATGAGTGATGCTACGGAGCCAGTCATCTGCATCGAGTGGCTCGATGGAATGATGAAAGGTAGGTGGGTGCAAGCGAATGAAGTCATGAATGGTTACAGACCCTTTGAACCGATGTGCGGTATTCTCCTCGATACGTGCCAACAAGCGGTTAGACTCACGCTTGTTCCTCTCCATCTCTAACATGAACTCTGTTAACGAAGGCTGGTCGGGAGGATCCTCATCCCTACCATCTCCGTGGTTCTGGCTACGAGCAACAGAATTTCGCTTAGCTGATGACATCCTGAGAAACGAAACCAGGGACGGAATCAGCATCATCTATAAGCTATATAATGTAGGACAAGGAAATTAGTAACTCTCAAACTCCTAGGGCAATTCCGGCAGCATAACGGCAGTAAAATGCTCAGAATGAGACATCCTGCTAAAAATGGGGTAGTACAACAACTCAACATCACCACTCAAGGTTCTGGGATAGTGCTAAACAGACTACACCGGAAGTACTCGAAACTGGGATATGACTCTGATCAACCAATCCTATGGGACTACGGAGTAGTAACACGTGATCCTGATAGACGGAAGAGAGATCCTAGTTCCTTAACCCCGTCAGAAAGATAGGATGACTCAGATCAGAAGGCCATGAGGTATAAGGAGTAAAAAGAGCCTTACGTTCCTTCCCACAATCAATTCCCTTACATAACTAAAGAATTTCTAGACTCAACTTCGACCAGTTTGGCTTGGTAAACCTACAGGCAGTCAGGCTCTGATACCAAAGCTGTCAGGACCCCGACTCAATGCCACATTGATCTAGCATGTAACACCTCATATCACTTTGCGGCCTCACGCACGGTATCCCCACGGGTGTCGCCTTACCTTTGCCCGGGACCGTTTGTGCCTTTTGGCACACGTATATGATGGTGTCGCTAGCATCCATATGAGAAGGAGCCCGGGCTGACATGGCTAGTCGCAAACCCAAAGTGGCACTAACTTACAGGGACAGGCATCCATGACCGAGCATCGAACGTGTCGGTCATCAGCGAGTGAATCCAGGCTGTAGCACTGGGCTAACAGGACTCCGGTGAACCGGGCTGTAGCGGGCTAACAGGACTCCGGTGTTCATCGCGTGACATTTCCCCGAAGGGACAGACACAGGAACGAAGAAGGACACATGCCGGCCAGCCTAAGTGTTCCGGAGCAGTAGCAAGCTACCAGGGCTCAGTGGAAGCACTAGGAGGCATTTCTCGGTAAGAGAGGCTACTAAGGATAAACAACTAGATAGTCAGATCCCACACATAACAATACACATTACACGTACGCATACCATGCAAGTATGTGTTGTACAACATGGCATCACAGCATAACTCAACAACTCATATAAATAAGGCTCAAGAGCCAACATAGCATTTATTGCAAACAGGGGTCACAAGACCCATCATTCAGAGCATACAAGCAACAAGCGGAAGCATTACATGTCTGAGTACAGACATCTACAAATGAAAAAGGCTAAAGAGCCTGACTATCTACAACATCCGATCAAGATCGTAGCTGAGGTACAAGCTACTTGTCAAAGTCCACGAGAACACTAGTAAGACCAAAGTCTCCGCTGCAAAACATAAATAAAGCAACATGAGTACAAAGGTACTCAGCAAGACTTACATCAGATCCTATCATACATGCATTTGTATCAAGAGGATAATGTGGGGTTTAGTTGCAGCAAGCCAGCTTTGACTCTGTGGCTATCCTGTTCTACGACTACCAGAACTTCTTTGAGGTGATATGGCGCACACGAGTCCACTAATCACCACACAATACACTACTATGGATTCATTCCCATCTCCCTACGGGAAAGCCATCCATAGCACTCACACTTGTCTTGAGCATTTTATAGTATCCACTTCAAGTTATCAATGTACCATGTAAGCATCCAAGAAGTATATAACCGCGGACCCGGCTATTCGAATAGATCATGTTAACCCCGCAGGGGTGTACTTCTTCACACACGCTCTCGCCACTTACCGCCATGTACACGTCATGTATCTCGGCGACCTTCAAGCGGAAGCCTGGTGAGGGTGTCGGCCACGACCTGACTAACTACACAAGACTCTAATCCAGGTTTATCGCCTATTCGGGTTCCATCCGCAAGGAGATCCCGCCGGGGTGTCGCTCACGGCCCCAAACGATGTGTGTAGGGTTCCCAAGCCCACCTCGCCAGATGGATCTATGCTTGGTACACCTTGCCACTTGTGCCTAGTCTGTCCTAAGCCCACCTGGCCGGGTGCCACTTGGTAGACTACTAACACTACCTACAAACACCAGAAACTAGTTGCGACTCCTGGACAGAGACCAAGTTGGTTAATAAGTCGAGAGGGGCCGAGTTACCGGAACCCAATGTGTGGTAGTATCGAGTCATTGGACAACATACACAGAACTCAGTGCTTAAGGACGGTTCCAGTGAGACAACCCACCATGTACTCCTACATGGCCTCTCACCGCTACCTTTACCAAATTGTGTTCACACACTTAACTCTCAGCACCAGAACATACCGTAACACTCCAATTCATTCCCAATGAATCAGACCTGACACAACTCTAAGCAATAGCAGGCATAGCATGGTAGGAACACAACATGGCTCAATCAACTCCTACACATGCTAGTAGGTTTCAACTATTTACTGTGGCAATGACGAGTCATGCAGAGGAATGGGTTCAACTACCGCAGCACAAAGTAGCAGATGAATCGTTGTTGTCCTAATGCAATAACAAAGTGCAGGAGCGAGAGGGTAGGATTTTATCGGAATGAACAAGGGGGTTTTCTTGCCTGGTAGATCAACAGAGGGGGCACTGCTCCTCAGACAGGTACTCTGGAACGGTCTCCGGAGCAGGACCTATCGAGAAGGAACGGTGTCGGCAATCAATACACAAGCATACGCAACAATATGATGCATGAACATGGCATGTAGATGTGATGATGTTTGAGCTAATGCAGCTAGCAACCATTTGGTTGAAGTTCATTTGAACCAAGAGTTCAAATGCAACTCCAAATTAACTCTTTATAAATGCCATTTACATGTTTTCACTTATACAACATGTATAAGTTGGTTTGTCATGCATGAAACTAGTACAGATGGATAGATTGCATTTTTCTGATAATTTTTCATATATAAATTATTACAATCTGAGCTACGGTTGAATTACCATGAATTTTTGAAGTTTAAATTATTTTCTGGAATTTCCTGATTAAATTAAATCCAGAAATCATTTATTGCGTCAATTTGCGGTCAGCACGGCGTCAGCAGTCAATGTGGGCTGACCCGGTCAAACCTGACGTGTGGGGTCCACACGTCAGTGACTCAGTTAGTTAATAGGGGGGTTTATTTGGTCTAATCAGAATTAGTGGGCGCCGGGCCCACTGTCAGTGTCAGTAGGTGGGGATTAGTGCCTAATTAACAAAACCACGTCAGCCCGCCGAAGTCCTGGCCGGCGGCGACCAATAGCGCGGCGGCGACAAATAGCGCGGCGTTTGGTCGCGCGAAGACCACCGGGGCGTAGCCCGTCGTCGTCCGCAACCATTGGAGCTGGTGGGGGGGCTGCGGGGGCGCCGGAGCTCGCCGGAGCAGAGCTCGGGGCTGCGGGGGCGCCGGAGCTCGCCGGAGCAGAGCTCGGGGCGGCGGCCGGAGTTCGGTGAAGAGGGACAGAGCGCTATGGTGCACGGGAGGAAGAGTGGGTAGGTGCTCTATGTTCCTGGGAACGCGCCGAGGACGACAGCATGCTCGGATGCGACGTGTGGGGGCTCTAGCCGCGGCGACCTCGTGGCCGGCGGCGATGAGCTCTCGGGCTCGACGGAGCCCGCGGTTGGAGGAAGAAATCGGCATCGAGGAGGGGGAGGTTTGGTGCGGGGGCTCACAGCGAGACCAGCGAGCGCAAGGGCGAGGTCGGGGATGCCCGGTAGCTCCCGAATCGACGGCGAGGATCCACGGCGGCCGGAGGTGAAGATGGCGATGGTGACGGCTCCACGGGGCGCTCCGTCTTGCGTGGCTCGGCGGAGAGCTTCAGAGCGAGGAGGCGGAGCTCCTGCGCGTGTCGGAGAGGCGAAGGGGAGGCGGTGGCTACGGTGGTGCTCGTCGGCGGCGGCGGTGGCGCTCGGACGTTTGTGGGGGAGGGCGAGAGAGAGGAGGGGAGGCCACTGGAGAGAAGGAGAGAGGTGCGGGGCGGCGCGTGGCGTCGTTCCGGACGTCCAGGCGTCGGGGGGGAGGACAGGCAGGCAGGTGCCGTGGCGGCACGGTGGTGCGCACGCGTCGGCCACACGCCCCTGGCCTCCTGGTGGGAGGTGGAGGACGACTGGCACTGGCCAGTCGGCTGGGCCGGCCAGCTGGGCCGCGCAGTGCCAGGCCTCAGGTGGGCACAGGTAAGCATTTTACATTTTTGTTTTCTTTTCTATTTTCTGACATATGTTTTGATTTAAATAAAATACTAAATCATTTTATTTTCTTATGCCAATTTTTATAGGAGCTAGTTATATTATTCCAGAGCTCCTCAGCAAATGGCATAATTTTTGGACATATATTATATATATGACATATATATATCCAATGCAAATAATTATCGAATTAATCCAAATGGCCAAAATAAATATCCATGAGCTCTTAAAATATTTGTTTGAATTTTACCTCTGACCAATATTTTCAGAGAGCAATATGAACATTTTCTTGGACCTTTTTGGAACAATTTTTATTTGGGTTATTTTCAGAGATGATTCTGAGGGTTTCACAAGTCCTCATTTCAAAATTAAATGGAATTTAAACATGATGCACAAATGACTAGCTAGTCTAAGTCATACCTGAACTAGGGATGTGACTCCGGACTCGAGAATTGCCTTAAGAGGCTGCATTGTACTTCTGCGCGACAGCCGCTGTATGTTCCTCCGTTCGGAGGGAGCGCTCGGTGTTTCTGTTGACCGTGATGACTCCTCGAGGGCTTGGCATCTTTACCTTGAGGTATGCGTAGTGCGGCACCGCGTTGAACTTTTCAAAAGTGGTTCGTCCGAGCAGAGCGTGATATCCGCTACGGAACGGAACTATGTCGAAGATTAACTCCTCGCTTCGGAAGTTATCCGGGGATCCGAAGACCACTTCCGGTGTGACTGAGCCCGTACAATTGGCCTCTACACCTGGTATGACACCTTTGAAGGTCATCTTTGCTGGTTTAATCCTTGAGGGGTCTATGCCCATCTTGCACCCTGTGTCCTGATAAAGTAGGTTCAGGCTGCTGCCGCCGTCCATCAGGACTCTGGTGAGGTGAAATCCATCGACGATTGGGTCTAAAACCAATGCGCCGAATCCGCCGTGGCAGATGCTGGTGGGGTGGTCCCTTCGATCAAAAGTGATCGGGCAGGAGGACCATGGGTTGAACTTTGGGGCGACTGGCTCCATCGCGTATACGTCCCTGAGTGCACACTTCCGCTCCCTCTTGGGTATGTGGGTTGCGTATATCATATTCACCGTCCGCACTTGTGGGGGAAAACCCTTCTGTCCTCTGTTGTTCGGCAGTTGGGTCTCTTCTTTGTCATCGCTATGCAGCCCCTTGTCATTGTTTTCGGCAATTAGCTTGCGTGCCTGCTTGAATACCCAACAGTGCCTGTTGGTGTGGTTGGCTGGCTTTTCGGGGGTGCCGTGTATCTGGCACGAGCGATCGAGTATGCGGTCCAAATTGGACGGACCCATAGTAGTTCTTTTGAATGGCTTCTTCCGCTGACTGGGTTTCGAGCCTCTGAATCCGGCGTTGACTGCCGTATCCTCATTATTGTCGCCGTTAATGCGGCGTTTATTCTTGTTGCGACGTGACCTGCCATTGCGATCCTTGGTATCCGGACTGCCGGAATTTTTGCTGAGGTTGTTGCTGCGAGCTAGCCAGCTGTCCTCTCCCGCGCAAAAGCGGGTCATGAGTGATGTGAGGGCTGCCATGGATTTTGGCTTTTCCTGTCCCAGGTGTTGGGCAAGCCACTCGTCGCGGATGTTATGTTTGAAGGCTGCGAGGGCCTCCACATCCGGACAGTCAATGATTTGATTTTTCTTAGTTAAGAACCGTGTCCAGAATTGTCTGGCCGATTCGTCTGGTTGTTGAATTATGTGGCTTAGGTCGTCAGCGTCTTGTGGTCGCACATACGTGCCCTAGAAGTTATCAAGGAATGCGGCTTCCAGGTCCTCCCAACATCCAATTGATTCTGCTGGCAAGCTGTTAAGCCAATGCCAAGCTGGTCCTTTAAGCTTGAGCGGGAGGTATTTGATGGCATGAAGATCGTCACCGCGGGCCATGTGGATATGAAGGAGATAGTCTTCGATCCAAACCGCAGGGTCTGTTGTGCCGTCATAGGATTCGATATTCACGGGTTTAAACCCTTTGGGGATTTGATGATCCATTACTTCGTCTGTGAAGCATAGTGGGTGTGCGGCGCCTCTGTATTGGGCTATATCGCGAGGAAGCTCCAACGAGCTTTGTCTATTGTGTTCGGCCCGGCCGGTACTTACTGTGTCCAGCGCGACGGTTGTCGTCACTTATCATGGGGCGCCCACGCGATCCGTAGATCGATCTTGATCGTCTTGCCTTATCCTCCAATATATCTCGCAACTCCGGAGCATTCCCCTGTGGCCTTGTGCTGTTCGAGCGATGCCGGGGTATGGTTCTAGTGAAGGGCCTAGAGGCCTCTCTGTCGCGGCCATGAGGTGGCCGGTCAGCCGTATTGTGCTCTGGTGATGCAGGTTTATATGCCTCCTCCTCTAATCGGGGGAGCAACTTGCGTTTGGGGTAGCTTTTGGAGGGGCGTTCGAGCTCATGCTCTTCGGCCGTCAGGACTTCCGTCCATCTGTCGGCTAGCAGATCCTGATCAACTCTAAGTTGTTGCTGCTTTTTCTTGAGGCTATTTGCCGTGGCCATAAGCCTGCGTTTGAAACGCTCTTGTTCGACAGGATCCTCAGGCACGACAAATTCGTCGTCGTCGAGGCTTGCCTCGTCTCCAGAGGGAGGCATGTAACTATCTTCCTCTACCTCTTCGTCTGCCACCCTCTTGTGAGGGCTGGCATCTCCGTCCTCCTGCGCTGAATCTTGCTTGAGGGGTCTTCGGCACTGTCTGGGGTATTATTATCTCCGGTGCCGGAATCGCCATTCTTGCTGTAGCGGGATTTAGAGCGGCGCCGCTGACGCCGGCGCTTGGGCTGTTTCTTGGAGGGGTCTTCCTCCGCTGTTCCTTTGCCATTCCCATCCTTTGGGATATCCACCATGTATATGTCGTATGACGAGGTGGCTTTCCAGTGCCCAGTAGGCGCTGGTTCTTGGTCGTCTCCGGCATCGTCGTCCATACCGTCGATGTCTTTGGAGTCGAAGTCTAGCATGTCGGTTAGATCATCGATAGCGGCTACTAAGTGGGTGGTGGGTGGGTCTTGAATTTCTTCGTCATCCGCATCCCAACCGTCCTGACCGCAGTCCGGCCAGGGCTCTCCTGATAACGAGAGATATTTTAGCGAGCTCAGAATGTCGCTAAAAGGTGAGTGTTGAAAGATGTCCACGGCGGCGAACTCCATGATCGGCGCCCAATCAGATTCGATTGGTGGGGGCGCGGGAGGTTCGGAGTCCGGCAAGGAGTCCGGCACCTTGGAGTCACGAGCTTCAGAAGGGACAAAGTCAGTACTCGGCTCTATCGTCATAGAGGCTGCAGCCCCCGAGGCGGTGTCTAACCATCCGTCCTCGATCTACGCAGTCGGCTCCGATTCGAGGGTCGGAGCGGTTTCGTGTGCGGCCTCCAGGGCACTGTCCGGCAGCAGAGCTAAATCATGCCCATCGTGACAGTGCGGCGTGTTGGAAATATGCCCTAGAGGCAATAATAAAAGCATTATTATTATATTTCCTTGTTCATGATAATTGTCTTTATTCATGCTATAATTGTGTTATCTGGAAATCGTAATACATGTGTGAATAACAGACATCAACATGTCCCTAGTGAGCCTCTAGTTGACTAGCTCGTTGATCAACAGATAGTCATGATTTCCTGACTATGGACACTGGATGTCATTGATAACGAGATCACATCATTAGGAGAATGATGTGATGGACAAGACCCAATCCTAAACATAGCACAAGATCGTATAGTTCGTTTGCTAGAGTTTTCTAATGTCAAGTATCTTTTCCTTAGACCATGAGATCGTGTAACTCCCGGATACTGTAGGAGTGCTTTGGGTATGCCAAACGTCACAACGTAACTGGGTGACTATAAAGGTAGACTGCGGGTATCTCCGAAAGTGTCTGTTGGGTGACATGGATCAAGACTGGGATTTGTCACTCCGTATGACGGAGAGGTATCACTGGGCCCACTCGGTAATGCATCATCATAATGAGCTCAGAGTGACCAAGTGTCTAGTCACGGGATCATGCATTACGGTACGAGTAAATTGACTTGCCGGTAACGAGATTGAACGAGGTATTGGGATACCGACGATCGAATCTCGGGCAAGTAACATATCGATAGACAAAGGGAATAGCGTACGGGGTTGATTGAATCCTCGACATCGTGGTTCATCCGATGAGATCATCGTGGAGCATGTGGGAGCCAACATGGGTATCCAGATCCCGCTGTTGGTTATTGACCGAAGAGTCGTCTCGGTCATGTCTGCTTGTCTCCCGAACCCGTAGGGTCTACACACTTAAGGTTCGGTTACGCTAGGGTTGTAGGGATATGTATATGCAGTAACCCGAATGTTGTTCGGAGTCCCGGATGAGATCTCGGACGTCACGAGGAGTTCCGGAATGGTCCGGAGGTAAAGATTTATATATGGGAAGTCCTGTTTCGGGCATCGGGACAAGTTTCGGGGTTATCGGTATTGTACCGGGACCACCGGAAGGGTCCCGGGGGTCCACCGGGTGGGTCCACCTGCCCCGGGGGGCCACATGGGCTGTAAGGGGGTGCGCCTTGGCCTAATGGGCCAAGGGCACCAGCCCCACATAGGCCCATGCGCCTAGGGTTTAGAAGGGGAAGAGTCCTAGGAGGGTAAGGCACCTCCTAGGTGCCTTGGGGGGGAGGGAAACCCCCCTAGGCCGCCGCACCCCCTAGGAGATTGGATCTCCTAGGGCCGGCCACCCCCCCTTGGCACCCCTATATATAGTGGGGGAGAGGAGGGACTTCATACCTTGAACGCCTTGGCCTTTGGTTGCCTCCTTCTCCCTCCCCAACACCTCCTCCACCTCCATAGTGCTTAGCGAAGCTCTGCCGGAGTACTGCAGCTCCATCAACACCACGCCGTCGTGCTGCTGCTGGTGCCATCTCCCTCAACCTCTCCTCCCTCCCTTGCTGGATCAAGAAGAGGAGACGTGGCTGTTCCGTACGTGTGTTGAACGCGGAGGTGCCGTCCGTTCGGCGCTGGTCATCGGTGATTTGGATCACGTCGAGTACGACTACATCATCACCGTTCTTTTGAACGCTTCCGTGCGCGATCTACAAAGGTATGTAGATGCATCTGATCACTCGTTGCTAGATGAACTCCTAGATGATCTTGGTGAAACGAGTAGGAAATTTTTTGTTTTCTGCAACGTTCCCCAACAGTGGCATCATGAGCTAGGTCTATGCGTAGTTCTTCTTGTGCGAGTAGAACACAATTTGTTGTGGGCGTAGATTTGTCAACTTTCTTGCCGTTACTAGTCCTTTCTTGCTTCAGCGGTATTGTGGGATGAAGCGGCCCGGACCAACCTTACACGTACGCTTACGTGAGACCGGTTCCACCGACTAACATGCACTAGTTGCATAAGGTGGCTGGCGGGTGTCTGTCTCTCCCACTTTAGTTGGAGCGGAATCGATGAACAGGGTCCTTATGAAGGGTAAATAGAAGTTGACAAATCACGTTGTGGCTTTAACGTAGGTAAGAAAACGTTCTTGCTAGAACCCTAATTCAGCCACGTAAAACTTGCAACAACAATTAGAGGACGTCTAACTTGTTTTTGCAGCAAGTGGTTTGTGATATGATATGGCCAAAGTTGTGATGAATGATGAATGATCTATATGTGATGTATGAGATGTTCATGCTATTGTAATAGGATTCACGACTTGCATGTCGATGAGTATGACAACCGGCAGGAGCCATAGGAGTTGTCTTTATTCTTTTAATGACCTGCGTGTCATCGAGAAACGCCATGTAAATTACTTTACTTTATTGCTAAACGCGTTAGCCATAGTAGTAGAAGTAATAGTTGGCGAGCAACTTCATGGAGACATGATGATGGAGATCATGATGATGGAGATCATGGTGTCAAGCCGGTGACAAGATAATCACGGAGCCCCAAGATGGAGATCAAAGGAGCTATGTGAAAATGGCCATATCATGTCACATTTATTATTTGATTGCATGTGATGTTTATCATGTTTTGCATCTTCTTTACTTAGAACGACGGTAGTAAATAAGATGATCCCTCACAATAAAATTCAAGAAGTGTTCCCCCTAACTGTGCACCGTTGCGACAGTTCGCTGTTTCAAAACACCACGTGATGATCGGGTGTTTTATTCAGACGTTCACATACAACGGGTGTAAGACAGATTTACACATGCAAACACTTAGGTTGACTTGACGAGCCTAGCATGTACAGACATGGCCTCGGAACACAGAAGACCGAAAGGTCGAGCATGAGTCGTATAGAAGATACGATCAACATGAAGATGTTCACCGATGTTGACTAGTCCGTCTCACGTGATGATCGGACACGGTCTAGTTTAACTCGGATCATGTAATACTTAGATGACTAGAGGGATGTCTAATCTAAGTGGGAGTTCACTAATAATTTGATTAGTTGAACTTAATTATCATGAACTTAGTCTAAAATCTTTGCAATATGTCTTGTAGATCAAATGGCCAACGTGGTCCTCAACTTCAACGCGTTCCTAGAGAAAACTAAGCTGAAAGACGATGGCAGCAACTATACGGACTGGGTCCGGAACCTGAGGATCATCCTCATAGCTGCCAAGAAAGATTATGTCCTACAAGCACCGCTTGGTGACGCACCCGTTCTCCCTGCAGAACAAGATGTTATGAACGCTTGGCAGGCACGTTTCGATGACTACTCCCTCGTTCAGTGCGGCATGCTTTACAGCCTAGAGCCGGGGCTCCAAAAGCGTTTTGAGAGACATGGAGCATATGAGATGTTCGAAGAGCTGAAAATGGTTTTCCAAGCTCATGCCCGGGTCGAGAGATATGAAGTCTCCGACAAATTCTTCAGCTGTAAGATGGAGGAAAACAGTTCTGTCAGTGAGCACATACTCACTATGTCTGGGTTGCATAACCGCTTGACTTAGCTAGGAGTTAATCTCCCGGATGATGCGGTCATTGACAGAATCCTCCAGTCGCTTCCACCAAGCTACAAGAGCTTTGTGATGAACTTCAATATGCAGGGGATGGAAAAGACCATTCCTGAAGTATTTGCTATGCTGAAATCAGCGGAGGTAGAAGTCAGGAAGGAACATCAAGTGTTGATGATCAATAAAACCACTAAGTTCAAGAAAGGCAAGGGTAAAAAGAGCTTCAAGAAGGACGGCAAGGAGGTTGCCGCGCCCGGCAAGCAAGCTGCCGGGAAGAAGCCAAAGAATGGACCCAAGCCCGAGACTGAGTGCTTTTATTGCAAGGGAAGCGGTCACTGGAAGCGGAACTGCCCTAAGTACTTAGGGATAAGAAGGCCGGCAAAACCAAAGGTATATGTGATATACATGTAATTGATGTGTACCTTACTAGTGCCCGTAGTGACTCCTGGGTATTTGATACCGGTGCAGTTGCTCACATTTGTAACTCAAAGCAGGGGCTGCGGAATAAGCGGAAACTGGCAAAGGACGAGGTGACGATGCGCGTCGGGAATGGTTCCAAGGTCAATGTGATCGCCGTCGGCACGCTACCTCTGCATCTCCCTTCGGGATTAGTTTTAAACCTTAATAATTGTTATTTAGTGCCAGCTTTGAGCATGAACATTGTATCGGGATCTCGTTTAATTCGAGATGGCTACTCTTTTAAATCTGAGAATAATGGTTGTTCCATTTTTATGAGAGATATGTTTTATGGTCATGCTCCTATGGTGAATGGTTTATTCTTTATGAATCTCGAACGTGATGCTACACATGTTCATAATGTGAGTACCAAAAGAAGTAAAGTTGATAATGATAGTCCCACATTCTTGTGGCACTGCCGCCTTGGTCACATAGGTGTCAAACGCATGAAGAAGCTCCATGCTGATGGACTTTTAGAGTCTCTTGATTATGAATCATTTGACACGTGCGAACCATGCCTTATGGGTAAAATGACCAAGACTCCGTTCTCAGGAACAATGGAGCGAGCAACCGACTTATTGGAAATCATACATACCGATGTGTGCGGTCCAATGAGTGTTGAGGCTCGCGGTGGCTATCGTTATGTTCTCACCCTCACTGATGATTTAAGTAGGTATGGGTATATCTACTTAATGAAACACAAGTCTGAAACCTTTGAAAAGTTCAAGGAATTTCAGAGTGAGGTTGAAAATCAACGTGACAGGAAAATCAAGTTTCTACGATCAGATCGTGGAGGAGAATACTTGAGTCATGAGTTTGGGGCACACTTAAGAAAATGTGGAATAGTTTCACAACTCACGCCGCCTGGAACACCTCAGTGTAATGGTGTGTCCGAACGTCGTAATCGCACTCTGTTAGATATGGTGCGATCTATGATGTCTCTTACCGATTTACCGCTTTCTTTTTGGGGCTATGCTTTAGAGACTGCCGCATTCACTTTAAATAGGGCTCCGTCGAAATCCGTTGAGACGACACCGTATGAATTATGGTTTGGGAAGAAACCTAAGCTGTCGTTTCTAAAAGTTTGGGGATGCGATGCTTATGTCAAGAAACTTCAACCTGAAAAGCTCGAACCCAAATCGGAAAAATGCGTCTTCATAGGGTACCCAAAAGAAACTATTGGGTACACCTTCTACCTCAGATCCGAAGGCAAGATCTTTGTTGCCAAGAATGGGTCCTTTCTGGAGAAAGAGTTTCTCTCGAAAGAAGTAAGTGGGAGGAAAGTAGAGCTTGATGAAGTATTGCCTCTTGAACCGGAAAATGGCGCAACTCAAGAAAATGTTCCTGAGGTGCCAGCACTGACTAGAGAGGAAGTTAATGATAATGATCAAGATACTTCTGATCAAGCTCCTACTGAAATTCGAAGGTCCACAAGGACACGTTCCGCACCAGAGTGGTACGGCAACCCTGTCTTGGAAATCATGTTGTTAGACAACGGTGAACCTTCGAACTATGAAGAAGCGATGGCGGGACCAGATTCCGACAAATGGCTAGAAGCCATGAAATCCGAGATAGGATCCATGTATGAGAACGAAGTATGGACTTTGACTGACTTGCCCGTTGAACGGCGAGCCATAGAAAATAAATGGATCTTTAAGAAGAAGACAGACGCGGATGGTAATGTGACCATCTATAAAGCTCGGCTTGTCGCTAAGGGTTATCGACAAGTTCAAGGGGTTGACTACGATGAGACTTTCTCACCGGTAGCGAAGCTGAAGTCCGTCCGAATCATGTTAGCAATTGCCGCATTCTATGATTACGAAATATTGCAAATGGACGTCAAAACGGCATTCCTTAATGGTTTCCTTAAGGAAGAATTGTATATGATGCAGCCGGAAGGTTTTGTCGATCCTAAGAATGCTGACAAAGTGTGCAAGCTCCAACGCTCGATTTATGGGCTGGTGCAAGCATCTCGGAGTTGGAACATTCGCTTTGATGAGATGATCAAAGCGTTTGGGTTTACACAGACTTATGGAGAAGCTTGCGTTTACAAGAAAGTGAGTGGGAGCTCTGTAGCATTTCTCATATTATATGTAGATGACATACTCTTGATGGGAAATGATATAGAACTCTTGGACAGCATCAAGGCCTACTTGAATAAAAGTTTTTCAATGAAGGACCTTGGAGAAGCTGCTTATATATTAGGCATCAAAATCTATAGAGATAGATCAAGACGCCTCATAGGTCTTTCACAAAGCACATACCTTGATAAGATATTGAAGAAGTTCAATATGGATCAATCCAAGAAAGGGTTCTTGCCTGTGTTACAAGGTGTGAAATTGAGCTCAGCTCAATGTCCGACCATGGCAGAAGATATAGAAGAGATGAGCGTCATCCCCTATGCCTCAGCCATAGGTTCTATTATGTATGCCATGCTGTGTACCAGACCTGATGTTAACCTTGCCGTCAGTTTGGTAGGAAGGTACCAAAGTAATCCCGGCAAGGAACACTGGACAGCGGTCAAGAATATCCTGAAATACCTGAAAAGGACTAAGCAAATGTTTCTCGTTTATGGAGGTGACGAAGAGCTCGTCGTAAAGGGTTACGTCGACGCTAGCTTCGACACAGATCTGGATGACTCTAAGACACAAACCGGATACGTGTATATTTTGAATGGTGGGGCAGTAAGCTGGTGCAGTTGCAAGCAAAGCGTCGTGGCGGGATCTACATGTGAAGCGGAGTACATGGCAGCCTCGGAGGCAGCACATGAAGCAATATGGGTGAAGGAGTTCATCACCGACCTAGGAGTCATACCCAATGCGTCGGGGCCGATCAAGCTCTTCTGTGACAACACTGGAGCTATTGCACTTGCCAAGGAGCCCAGGTTTCACAAGAAGACAAGGCACATCAAGCGTCGCTTCAACTCCATTCGTGAAAATGTTCAAGATGGAGACATAGAGATTTGTAAAGTACATACGGACCTGAATGTAGCAGATCCGTTGACTAAACCTCTCCCTAGAGCAAAACATGATCAACACCAGAATTCCATGGGTGTTCGATTCATCACAATGTAACTAGACTATTGACTCTAGTGCAAGTGGGAGACTGTTGGAAATATGCCCTAGAGGCAATAATAAAAGCATTATTATTATATTTCCTTGTTCATGATAATTGTCTTTATTCATGCTATAATTGTGTTATCTGGAAATCGTAATACATGTGTGAATAACAGACATCAACATGTCCCTAGTGAGCCTCTAGTTGACTAGCTCGTTGATCAACAGATAGTCATGATTTCCTGACTATGGACACTGGATGTCATTGATAACGAGATCACATCATTAGGAGAATGATGTGATGGACAAGACCCAATCCTAAACATAGCACAAGATCGTATAGTTCGTTTGCTAGAGTTTTCTAATGTCAAGTATCTTTTCCTTAGACCATGAGATCGTGTAACTCCCGGATACTGTAGGAGTGCTTTGGGTATGCCAAACGTCACAACGTAACTGGGTGACTATAAAGGTAGACTACGGGTATCTCCGGAAGTGTCTGTTGGGTGACATGGATCAAGACTGGGATTTGTCACTCCGTATGACGGAGAGGTATCACTGGGCCCACTCGGTAATGCATCATCATAATGAGCTCAGAGTGACCAAGTGTCTGGTCACGGGATCATGCATTACGGTACGAGTAAAGTGACTTGCCGGTAACGAGATTGAATGAGGTATTGGGATACCGACGATCGAATCTCGGGCAAGTAACATATCGATAGACAAAGGGAATAGCGTACGGGGTTGATTGAATCCTCGACATCGTGGTTCATCCGATGAGATCATCGTGGAGCATGTGGGAGCCAACATGGGTATCCAGATCCCGCTGTTGGTTATTGACCGAAGAGTCGTCTCGGTCATGTCTGCTTGTTTCCCGAACCCGTAGGGTCTACACACTTAAGGTTCGGTTACGCTAGGGTTGTAGGGATATGTATATGCAGTAACCCGAATGTTGTTCGGAGTCCCGGATGAGATCCCGGACGTCGCGAGGAGTTCCAGAATGGTCCGGAGGTAAAGATTTATATATGGGAAGTCCTGTTTCGGGCATCGGGACAAGTTTCGGGGTTATCGGTATTGTACCGGGACCACCGGAAGGGTCCCGGGGGTCCACCGGGTGGGTCCACCTGCCCCGGGGGGCCACATGGGCTGTAAGGGGGTGCGCCTTGGCCTAATGGGCCAAGGGCACCAGCCCCACATAGGCCCATGCGCCTAGGGTTTAAGGGGACAAGAGTCCTAGGAGGGTAAGGCACCTCCTAGGTGCCTTGGGGGGGAGGGAAACCTCCCCTTGGCCGCCGGCCATAGGAGATTGGATCTCCTAGGCTGCGCACCACCCCCCCTTGGCACCCCTATATATAGTGGGGGAGAGGAGGGACTTCATACCTTGAGTCCTTGGCCTTTGGTTGCCTCCTTCTCCCTCCCCAACACCTCCTCCACCTCCATAGTGCTTAGCGAAGCTCTGCCGGAGTACTGCAGCTCCATCAACACCACGCCGTCATGCTGCTGCTGGTCCCATCTCCCTCAACCTCTCCTCCCTCCCTTTCTGGATCAAGAAGAGGAGACGTGGCTGTTCCGTACGTGTGTTGAACGCGGAGGTGCCGTCCGTTCGGCGCTGGTCATCGGTGATTTGGATCACGTCGAGTACGACTACATCATCACCGTTCTTTTGAACGCTTCCGTGCGCGATCTACAAAGGTATGTAGATGCATCTAATCACTCGTTGCTAGATGAACTCCTAGATGATCTTGGTGAAACGAGTAGGAAAATTTTTGTTTTCTGCAACGTTCCCCAACACGGCGCGCTCGGCTGTGTCTCGAATCCGTTGAAGATCAAGTCTCCGCGGATGTTAGCCATGAAGTTAAGACTTCCAAATCTGACCTGACGGCCAGGGGCGTAGCTTCCGATCTGCTCCAGATGGCCAACCGAATTGGCCCGCAGTGCAAAGCCGCCGAATACGAAGATCTGTCCGGGGAGAAAAAGTCTCACCCTGGACCGCGTCGTTGTTGATGATCGAAGGAGCCATCGAGCCTATCGGTGACGACACAGAGGAACTCTCAATGAAAGCACCAATGTCGGTGTCAAAACCGGCGGATCTCGGGTAGGGGGTCCCGAACTGTGCGTCCAGGCGGATGGTAACAGGAGACAAGGGACACGATGTTTTACGCAGGTTCGGGCCCTCTTGATGGAGGTAAAACCCTACGTCCTGCTTGATTGATATTGATGATGTGGGTATTACAAGAGTAGATCTACCACGAGATCAAGGAGGCTAAACCCTAGAAGCTAGCCTATGGTATGATTGTTGTTATTGTCGTTGTCCTACGACTAAAACCATCCGGTTTATATAGACACCGGAGAGGGCTAGGGTTACACAGAGTCGGTTACAATGGTAGGAGATCTACATATCCGTATCGCCAAGCTTTCCTTCCACGCCAAGGAAATTCCCATCCGGACACGGGACGAAGTCTTCAATCTTGTATCTCCATAGTCTTGGAGTCCGGCCGATGATGATAGTTCGGCTATCCGGACACCCCCTAGTCCAGGACAACCTCATCGGGTTATCAAGACAATGTGTTTCTTTAACAGGAGATATATTAAGACCATGTATTTCTTCATTAGGAGATAAATTCTTAACGTCTTCAGCTTTAATACCCTTCTCTTTCATTGATTTCTTTGCCTCTTGCATATCTTCAGGACTGAGAAATAGAACACCTCTCTTCTTCGGAGTGGGTTTAGGAATAGGCTCAGGAGTTGGATCAATCGGTTCAGGAATTGCCTCAGGAATTGGCTCAGGGAGAGTCAAATTATTTTCATTAGTCAACATATTATTCAATAGTAACTCAGCTTCGTCGACTGTTCTTTGCCTGAAAACACAACCAGCACAACTATCCAAGTAGTCCTTGGAAGCATTGGTTAGTCCATTATAGAAGATATCAAGTATTTCATTTTTCTTAAGTGGATGATTAGGCAAAGGATTAAGTAACCGGAGAAGCCTCCCCCAAGCTTGTGGGAGACTCTCTTCTTTGATTTGCACAAAGTTATATATTTCCCGCAAGGCAGCTTGTTTCTTATGATTAGGGAAATATTTAGCAGAAAAGTAATAAATCATATCCTGCGGACTACGCACACAACCAGGATCAAGAGAATTAAACCAAGTCTTAGCATCAACCTTAATTGAGAACAGAAATATCTTAAGGATATAAAAGTAACGAGATTTATCATCATGAGTAAACAGGGTAGCTATATCATTTAACTTGGTAAGATGTGCCATAACATTTTCAGATTCAAGGCCATAAAAAGGATCAGGTTCTAACAAAGTAATAATTTCAGGGTCAACAGAGAATTCATAATCCTTATCAGTAAAACAGATAGGTGAAGTAGCAAAAGGAGGGTCAGGTTTCATTCTAGCATTAAGAGACTACTGCTTCCATTTAGCTAATAGTTTCTTAAGATCATATCTATCTTTGCAGGCAAAAATAGCTTCAGCAGATTCTTTATTCATAACATAACCTTCACGGAAAACAGGCAATTCATAATCATTCGGAGATCTTTCATCATCACTATCATCTAGCATTTTCAATAATTTCATTCTCCCTAGCCCTAGCAAGTTGTTCATCAAGAAATTCACCTAATGGCACAGTAGTATCACGCACAGAAGTAGTTTCATCATAAGTACCATGCAAAGCAGAAGTAGCATCATCGATAACGTGCGACATATCAGAACTCATAGAAGTAGCAGGCTTAGGTGTCGCAAGCTTATTCATAACAGAAGGAGAATCTAGTGCAGAGCTAGATGACAGTTCCTTACCTCCCCTCGTAGTTGAGGGATAGATCTTGGTTTTAGAGTCTTTCAAATTCTTCATAGTGATCAACAGATATAAATCCCAAGTGACTCAGAGAATAGAGCTATGCTCCCCGGCAACGGCGCCAGAAATTAGTCTTGATAACCCACAAGTGTAGGGGGTCGCAACAGCTTTCAAGGGTAGAGTATTCAACCCAAATTTATTGATTCGACACAAGGGGAGCCAAAGAATATTCTTGAGTATTAGCAGTTGAGTTGTCAATTCAACCACACCTGGATAACTTAGTATCTGCAGCAAGGTATTTAGTAGCAAAGTAGTATGATAGTAATGATAACGGTGGTAAAAGGTAAAGATAAAAGTAGCAATATTTTTGGTGTTTTGTAGTGATTGTAACAGTAGCAACAGAAAAGTAAATAAGCGAAGAACAATATATCAAAAGCTCGTAGGCAATGGATCAGTGATGGATAATTATGTCGGATGCGATTCCTCATGTAATAGCTATAACATAGGGTGACACAGAACTAGCTCCAATTCATCAATGTAATGTAGGCATGTATTCCGAATATAGTCATACATGCTTATGGAAAAGAACTTGCATGACATCTTTTGTCCTACCCTCCCGTAGCAGCAGGGTCCTAGTGGAAACTAAGGGATATTAAGGCCTCCTTTTAATAGAGAACCGGACCAAAGCATTAACACATAGTGAATACATGAACTCCTCAAACTACGGTCATCACCGAGAAGTATCACTATTATTGTCACTTCGGGGTTGTCTGATCATAACACATAATAGGTGACTATAGACTTGCAAGATAGGATCAAGAACACACATATATCGATGAAAACATAATACGTTCAGATCTGAAATCATGGACCTCGGGCCCTAGTGACAAGCATTAAGAATAGCAAAGTCATAGCAACATCAATCTCAAAACATAGTGGATATTAGGGATCAATCCCTAACAAAACTAACTTGATTACATGGTAAATCTCATCCATCCTATCACCGTCCAGCAAGCCTATGTTGGAATTACTCACGCACGGCGGTGAGCATCATGAAATTGGTGATGGAGGATGGTTGATGATGACGATGGCGAAGAATCCCCCTCTCCAGAGCACCGAACGGACTCCAGATCAGCCCTCTCGAGGGAGATTAGTGCTTGGCGGTGGCTCCGTATCGTAAAACGCGATGAAACTTTCTCTCTGATTTTTTTCTCCGCGAGACGGAATATATGGAGTTGGAGTTGAGGTCGGCGGAGCCTCAGGGGGCCCACGAGACAGGGGGCGCGCCCAGGGGGAGGGGGAGCGCCCCCCACCCTCGTGGACAGGGTGTGGGCCCCCTGGTCTTCATCTTTTGCGAGGATTTTTTATATTTTCTGAAACTTGTCTCCGAGGATTTTCAGGTCATTCCGAGAACTTTTGTTTTCTACACATGAAACAACATCATGGTAATTCTGTTGAAAACAGCATCAGTCTGGTTAGTTTCATTCAAATCATGCAAGTTAGAGTCCAAAACAAGGGCAAAAGTGTGTGGAAAAGTAGATACGTTGGAGACGTATCAGCGGCCATTTATCAAAATCTGAAAGTAGGCTAGTCGTCGGCTTCCGCTGCCTTGTAACTAGTACTAGGGTGTTCATGGAAAACCCAAACACTCTTTATCCAAATTGTTGGTCCTTTAAGGAGGTGTTTAGCGCCGCGAACAAGGAAATCAGACTATTTGGCTTTCTAACTCTCACTTGGCCATAGAAGTCTATAACTTTAAATTTCGGTGAAGCCCCTAGTATTCGGAAGGCCAAACTGGGGCGCTATACACGCCTAAATCAGGCAAGGCCGATTCCTTGCCTTAAGCAGAAAAAATCTTTTAAGGATTTAGTACCTTGCGAACAACGACCAGCTCTCGCCACATCATGACGGTCAGTTTTCGGCTTTCTCTACTGAGGTGCTTGTCTAGAAGAACCGGGACACAATCACAGTAGTTCTCCCTGCGCTACCTTAGCCGATATAATGGAACGTAAGGTGCCAAAACAAGGGAGCCGGGCTAACCCAACTATTGACCCAAGACATGATTCGGAGCTGATGCATATAATGCTATAAGTTTGGGGTGCCGCACTGTTGAAAGTGTTCGGACTTTTATTGCCATGTTATGGGTCTCAATAGAAAGCCCCTGGCGCACGGATCATACCAAAGTGTTAGGATCCAACATTGAATAAATATTCAAGGGAAATATGAAGATAGTAATAAGAAGCTGACGTTGTATACTATTTCCCATTGTTATTTGGATAATACGGCAAGGCGTATGTGTACAATTAATGCATTAAGTAGAGAAAAATAGGACTATTTGACATGTCATATCCAAGGGCTGGCTGCATGCGGGTATGTAAAAACAGGTATAACAATCATTGAAAGAGACCACCTGGGTATTCCCATGTGTGAAAAGCCTCTTGCCTCCTTGGTGTTCCCCTCAGTGATGAGTCCGATAGTCCGGTTCTCTGAAGGGGCTTCCCGAAAGTGGGGTCCTGAAAAGAAAGGAAGTTGAAGGATGTGCAGGCCTTGTGGGGGCTGAACCGCACTGTGAGCTGCATCGTCGACTTGCCTCCGCATATGCCCATGGTATTTTGAGTGTGTAGTTGTGTACGCGTGGCACAAATGCCCCCTCAGTGAGGCTATTGCGGAGGCCGAATTGCTAATCAAGCTCTTGGTGCGCCTGACCATCCTGCTGCGTGGTGCTCCGGACTCGCTTGATGGTGCTTGGGGTTGTTGTTGCCAAATAGGTTGTCTATCAAAGAATGTTGCTTTATACTTCGGCCGCCAGGGCCGCAGTACGCTCTTCCGTACGGAGGGAGCGGTTTGTGTTTTCGTTGACTCTTATAACCCCGCGGGGTCCTGGCATTTTGAGCTTGAGGTATGCATAGTGTGGTACCACATTGAATCGAGCGAATGCAATTCGTCCCAGTAGTGCATGATAGCCACTACGGAAAGGGACGATGTCGAAGATTAACTCCTCGCTTCGGAAATTATCCGGAGATCCGAAGACCACTTCCAGTGTTATTGAGCCCGTGCAGCGGGCCTCTACCCCTGGAATTACATCTTTAAAGGTGGTTTTGGTTGGCTTGATCCGTGAGGGATCTATGCCCATTTTGTGCACTGTGTCCTGATAGAGCAGGTTCAGGCTACTACCACCGTCCATGAGGACTCACGTGAAATGGAATACGTCGATGATTGGGTCAAGGACCAATGCGGCTGAGCCGCCATGACGGATGCTGGTGGGATGGTCCCTGTGATCAAAGGTTATCGGGCAAGATGACCATGGGTTGAACTTTGGGGCAACGGGCTCCATCGCATAGATGTCCCTAAGTGCGCGCTTTCGCTCCCGTTTGGGGATGTGAGTGGCGTAGATCATGTTTACCGGTTCAGACATTGGGGCTCCTCGTCATCATCGATGTGCAGCCCCTTGTCCTTGTTCTCGGCATTTATCTTGCTGGCCTGTTTGAAAACCCAGCAATCTCTGTTAGTGTGATTGGCTGGTTTATCGGGGGTGCTGTGAATCTGGCACGAGCGGTCGAGTATGCGGTCCAGACTGGACGATCCCGGATTGTTTCTTTTAAACGTCTTCTTCCGCTGACCGGATTTGGAGTTGTTGAATCCGGCATTGACTACCGTATCTTCAGCATTGTCGCCATTGTTCTGACGCTTATGTCTATTGCGCCATGGCTTTCCGTTACTGTCGCGGATATTTGAAGTGCCGGAGTTTCCTGGCGTGGTGTTACTGTGAGCCAGTCAGCTGTCCTCGCCCGCGCAAAAGTGGGTCATTAGTGTCGTGAGGGCCGCCATGGACTTCGGTTTTTCTTGGCCGAGGTGTCGGGCAAGCCACTCGTCACAGATATTATGCTTAAAGGCCGCCAGGGCCTCCGCGTCCAGACAATCGATAATTTGGTTATTTTTAGTTAGGAACCGAGTCCAGAATTTCCTGGCTGACTCTCCAGGCTGTTGGGTAATGTGACTTAAGTCATCAGCATCCGGTGGTCGCACGTAGGTGCCCTGGAAGTTATCGAGGAATGCGTCCTCAAGATTTTCCCAACTGCCAATGGAGTTTGCTAGCAGGCTATTCAGCCAATGTCTGGCTGGCCCTTTAAGCTTAAGTGGGAGATACTTGATGGCATGTAGGTCATCACCGTGAGCCATGTGAATGTGGAGAAGGAAATCTTCGATCCATACCGCAGGGTTTGTTGTGCCATCGTATGACTCGATGTTGACAGGTTTAAACCCTTCTGGGAATTCATGTTCCATTACTTCATCGGTGAAGCAAAGGGGGTGTGCGGCGCCTCTGCGCCGGGCTATGTCATGACGAAGTCCGGCTAGGTCTGGCCGGTTATGTTCGGCCTGACCGGATTTATTATTAGTGTATCCGGCATGACGATCATCGTCATGTGCTGTGGTGCACCCTCGTGATCCGTAAATCAATCTTGGTTGTCCTCCGTTGTTTCCCAATGTGTCTTGCAGGTCCTGCGTGTTGCCCCGGGTTGTAGTGAACTAGCGTGGGGGTGCGGGCTGGTAAGTCATTTTATCCCGGCCACAAGGTGGCCGGTCAGCCTCATCTTGTGCTGGAAGTTCAGGCTCTTCAGCCTCTTTTTCTAGCGATTTGTGCTTTGGGTATCCCCTGATAGGGGGCTCGAGTCCGTATTCCTTGGCCGCCAGGACCTTGGTCCATCTATCTGCGAGCAGGTCTTGATCAGCTTGGAGCTGCTGCTGCTTCTTTTTCAGGCTTCTTGCAGTGGCTATAAGCCTGCGCTTGAAGCGATCCTGCTCTATGGGATCCTCCGGTACGCCGAATTCGTTGTCACGGAGGCTCACCTCGTCTTTGGAGGGAGGCATATAGTTATCATCCTCCAAGTATCCATCCATCGCCTGTTCATCTGGGCTGACCTGCCTGTGTTCTTGTTCGACTTGCTCGAAGGTGGGTTGATCAGGATTGTATTCCTCTTCGGCGCCATCTGGATTATTTTCTTCTGTTGCCTCATCGCCATTGTTTTCTTTGGGAGTATCCACCATATA
>NC_041381.1:711985998-711997244 GCF_002162155.2 Triticum dicoccoides
GAAGAGGTGGCAGTCCAGCGCCCTGTGGGCGGTGGTTCCTATTCTTCTCCCACATTGTCGTCTATACTGCCGATGTCTTCAGAGTCGAAGTTAAGCACGCCGGTCAAATCATCGACTGTGGCTATGAAGTGGGTGGTGGGTTGGTGACGAATTTCTTCGTCGCCTGCTTCTCACTCGAGCCGAACATAGTTCGGCCAGGAATCTCCTGACAAAGAGAGAGACCTTAATGAATTTAGCACACCACCAAAGGGGGAATGCTGGAAGATATCCGCGGTGGTGAATTCCATGACCGGAGCCCAATCAGATTCAATGGGCATGGATGCACGCGGTCCGGGACTTACGACCGAAGATAAGTCCGGGGGTCCGGAGACACAGATCTCCTTAGGAGCGGAGTCTGTGTTCGGCTCCAACGCCGATGAGTGTGCGGCCTCCGGGGCAGGGTCCATCCGCCCGTCCTCGGAAGGCATGATCTGCTCTGGAACGAAGTCCGGAGCCGTAGCAAGCGTGATGTTTCGAATACTTTCCGACGGCAGATCTAGGTCATGCATGTCGTGATCGTTCGGCGCTCCTAACATGGGCTCGAATCCGTCGAAGATCAAGTCTCTGTGGATGTCGGCAGTGTAGTTTAGGTTTCCAAACCTGACCTGATGGCCCGGGGCATAGCTATCGATCTGCTCCAGATGGCCAAGCGAGTTGGGCCGCAGTGCGAAGCCTCCGAACACGAAGATCTGTCTGGGGAGAAAAGTCTCACCCATGACGGCGTTGTTGAAGATTGGAGAAGCCATCGAGCCTTACAGCGATGACACAGAGGAATGTTGGGAATCGTTGCAGAAATTAAAAAAATTCTACACATCACCAAGATCAATCTATGGGGAGACTAGCAACGAGAGAGAGGGGAGTGCATCTTCATACCCTTGAAGATCGTGATGCGGAAGCGTTACAAGAACGCGGATGAGGGAGTCGTACTCGTGGCGATTCAAATCGCGAAAGATCTGATCTAACGCTGAACGGACAGCGTCTCCACGTTCAACACACATACAGCCCGGGGATGTCTCCTCCTTCTTGATCCAGCAAGGGGAGAGGAGAAGTTGAGGGAGAGCTCCGGCAGCACGACGGCGTGGTGGTGGAGCTTGCAATACTCTGGCAGGGCTTCGCCAAGCACTACTGAGGAGGAGGTGGAGTTGGAGAGGAGGAGGGCTGCGCCAGGGGCAAGGGAGTGAAGCTCCCATGCGCCTCCCCACTATATATAGGGGTAGAGGGGGATGGTTTCCCTCCCTCCAAGTCCATTGGGGTGTTGGCAAAGGTGGGAGGAAATAAATCCCATCCCCCCTTTTTATGGATCTTGATCTTATCCTTTCGGGATATGATCTTATTCCTTCTAAGGGGGGATCTTGGTGCGCCTTGACCAGGGGTGTGGGGCCTTGCCCCCACTACCCACGTTCATCTGGGTCCCCCCATGCAGGTGGGCCCACTTCGGAACCTTCTAGAACCTTCCCGGTACAATACCGAAAAATCCCGAACATTTTCCGGTGGCCAAAATAGGACTTCCCATATATAAATCTTTACCTCCGGACCATTCCAGAACTCCTTGTGACGTCCGGGATCTCATCCGGGACTCCGAACAACATTCGGTAACTGCACACTAATTCCCATAACAACTCTAGCGTCACGGAACCTTAAGTGTGTAGACCCTATGGGTTCGGGAATCATGCAGACATGACCGAGACAGCTCTCTGGCAAATAACCAACAACGAGATCTGGATACCCATGTTGGCTCCCACATGTTCCATGATGATCTCATCGGATGAACCACGATGTCAAGGATTCAAGCAATCCCGTATACAATTCCCTTTGTCAATCGGTACGTTACTTGCCCGAGATTTGATCGTCGGTTTCCCAATACCTCATTCAATCTTGTTACCGGCAAGTCACTTTACTCGTTCCGTAATGCATGATCCTATGACTAACTACTTAGTCACATTGAGCTCATTATGATGATGCATTACCGAGTGGGCCCAGAGATACCTCTCCGTCACACGGAGTGACAAATCCCAGTCTCGATTCATGCAAACCCAACAGACACTTTTGGAGATACCCGTAGTACACCTTTATAGCCACCAAGTTACGTTGTGACGTTTGGCACACCCAAAGCATTCCTACAGTATCCGGGAGTTGCACAATCTCATGGTCTAAGGAAATTATACTTAACATTAGAAAAGCTTTTAGCAAACGAACTACACGATCTTGTGCTATGCTTAGGATTGGGTCTTGTCCATCACATCATTCTCCTAATGATGTGATCACGTTATCAATGACATCCAATGTCCATGGTCAGGAAACCATAACCATCTATTGATCAACGAGCTAGTCAACTAGAGGCTCACTAGGGACATGTTGTGGTCTATGTATTCACACATGTATTACGGTTTCCAGTTAATACAATTATAGCATGAACAATAGACAATTATCATGCACAAGGAAATATAATAATAACCCTTTTATTATTACCTCCAGGGCATATTTCCAACAGTCTCCCACTTGCACTAGAGTCAATAATCTAGTTCACATCACTATGTGATTGTAATAAATCCAACACCCATTGGGTTTGATCATATCTCGCTTGTGACAGGGGTTATTAGTCAACGGGTCTGAATCTTTCAGATCCGTGTGTGCTTTACAAATCTTTATGTCATCTCCTAGATGCAGCTACCACGCGCTATTTGGAACTATTCCAAATAACTGCTCTACTATACGAATCCGGTCTACTACTCAGAGTCATCCAGCTTAGTGTCAGAGTTTGCATCGGCATAACCCTTTACGACGAACTCTTTTACCACCTCCATAATCGAGAAAATTCCTTAGTCCACTAGTTACTAAGGATAACCTTGACCACTGTCCTATGATCCATTCCTGGATCACACTTTTACCCCTTGACTGACTCATGGCAAGGCACACTTTAGGTGCGGTACACAGCATAGCATACTGTGGAGCCTACGTCTAAAGCATAGGGGATGACCTTCGTCCTTTCTCTCTCTTCTGCCGTGGTCAGGTCTTGAGTCTTACTCAATACTCACACCTTATAAAACAGCCAAGAACTCCTTCTTTGCTGATCTATTTTGAACTCCTTCAAAATCTTGTCATGGTGCGTACTCATTTGAAAGTACTATCAAGCGATTTTGATCTATCCTTATAGATCTTGATGCTCAATGTTCAAGTAGCTTAATCCAGGTTTTCCATTGAAAAATACTTTTCAAATAACCCTATATGCTTTCTAGAAATTCTACATCATTTCCGATCAACAATATGTCAACAACATATACTCATCAGAAATGCTATAGTACTCCCACTCACTTCTTTGGAAATACAAGTTTCTCATAAACTTTGTATAAACCCAAAATCTTTGATCATCTCATCAAAGCGTATATTCCAACTCCGAGATGCTTACTCCAGTCCTTAAAGGATTGCTGGAGCTTTGCATACTTGTTAGCATCTTTTAGGATTGACAAAACCTTCTGGTTGTAGCACATACAACCTTTCCTCAAGAAAATCATTGAGGAAACAATTTTTTGACATCCTATCTGCAAGATTTCATAAATAATGCAGGGACTGCTAATATAATTTCAACAGACTCTTAGCATCGCTACGAGTGAGAAAGTCTCATCGTAGTCAACTCCTTGAACTTGTCGGAAAACATCTTAGCGACAAGTCGAGCTTCCTTAATGGTGACACTTACCATCATTGTCCGTCTTCCCTTTTAAAATCCATCTGTACCCAACAGCCTTACGACCATCAAGTAGTTCTTCCAAACTCTACACTTTGTTTTATACATGGATCCTCTCTCAGATTTTATGGCCTCGAGCCATTTGTCGGAATCCGGGCCCACCATCGCTTCTCCACAGCTCGTAGGTTCATTGTTGTCTAGCAACATGACCTCCAAGACAGGATTACCGTACCACTCCGAAGCAGTACGCGTTCTTGTCGACCTACGAGTTTGGTAGTGACTTGATCCGAAGTTTCATGATCGCTATCATCAGCTTCCACTTCAACTGGTGTAGGCACCACAGGAACAACTTCCTGTGCCCTACTACAGATTGGTTGAAGTGATGGTTCAATAACCTCATCAAGTCTCCACCATCCTCCCACTCAATTCTTTCAAGAGAAACTTTTCCTCGAGAAAGGACCCATTTCTAGAAACAATCACTTTTGCTTACGGATCTGAAATAGGAGGTATACCCAACTGTTTTGGGTGTCCTATGAAGATGCATTTATCCGCTTTGGGTTTGAGCTTATCAGGCTAAAACTTTTCCACATAAGCTTCGCAGCCCCAAACTTTTAAGAAATGACAGCTTAGGTTTCTCTAAACCATAGTTCATACGCTGTCATCTCAACAGAATTACGTGGTGCCCTATTTGAAGTGAATACGGTTGTCTCTAATGCCTAACCCATAAACAATAGTGGTAATTCGATAAGAGACATCATG
Organism: Triticum dicoccoides; assembly: GCF_002162155.2. Lineage (NCBI taxonomy): Eukaryota > Viridiplantae > Streptophyta > Magnoliopsida > Poales > Poaceae > Triticum > Triticum dicoccoides. The sequence continues at coordinate 711,990,479 of NC_041381.1, forward strand.
GTATGCACCATATCCAATAGGGTGCAGCTATGATGTTCGGACACACCATCACACTATGGTGTTCCAGGCGGTATTAGTTGTGAAACAATTTCTACAATGTCTTAATTGTATACCAAACTCATAACTCAGATACTCATCTCTGTGACCATATCATAGACAATTTATCCTCTTGTAACGATGATCTTCAACTTCACTCTGAAATTACTTGAACCTTTCAATAATTCAGACTTGTGTTTCATCAAGTAAATATACTCAACATCTACTCAAATCAGCTATGAAGTAAGAACATAACGATATCCACTGCTTGCCTCGGCACTCATTGGACAGCACACATCAAAATGTATTACTTCCAAGAAGTTGCTTTCTTGTTCCATCTTATTGAAAATGAGGGTTTTCAGTCATGTTGCCCATGTGGTATGATTTGCATGTCTCAAGTGATTCAAAATCAAGTGAGTCCAAATGATCCATCTGCATGGAGTTTCTTCATGCATACAAACTAATAGACATGGTTCGCATGTCTCAAACTTTTCAAAAAATGAGTGAGTCCAAAAGATCCATCAACATGGAGCTTCTTCATGCGTTTTATACCAATATGACTCAAATGGCAGTGCCACAAGTATGTAGTACTATCATTACTATCTTATATCTTTTGGCATGAACATGTGTATCACTACGATCGAGATTCAATAAACCATTCATTTTAGGTGCAAGACCATTGAAGGTATTATTCAAATAAACAGAGTAACCATTATTCTCCTTAAATGAACAACCGTATTGCAATAAACATAATCCAATCATGTCTATGCTCAACGCAAACACCAAATAACAATTATTTAGGTTTAACACCAATCCCGATGGTAGAGGGAGCGTGCGATGTTTGATAACATCAACCTTGGAAATACCTCCAACACATATCGTCACCTCGCCTTCGGCTAGTCTCCGTTTATTCCGTAGCCTTTTATTTTGAGTTACTAACACTTAGCAACTGAACCAGTATCTATTACCCTGGTGCTACTAGGAGTACTAGTAAAGTACACATTAATATAATGTATATCCAATATACTTCTGTCGACCTTGCCAGCCTTCTCATCTACCAAGTATCTAGGGTAGTTCTACTTCAGTGATTGTTCCCTCATTACAGAAGCACTGAGTCTCGGGTTTGGGTTCAACCTTGGGTTTCTTCACTAGAGCAGCAACTGATTTGCCGTTTCATGAAGTATCCCTTCTTTCCCTTGCCCTTCTTGAAACTAGTGGTTTTACTAACCATCAAAAATTGATGCTCCTACTTGATTTCTACTTTCGTGGTGTCAAACATCGCTAATTGCTCAAGGATCATCATGTCTATCCCTGATATGTTATAGTTCATCATGAAGCTCTAGTAGCTTGGTGGTAGTGACTTTGGAGAACCATCACTATCTCATCTGGAAGATAACTCCCACTCGATTAAAGCGATTGTAGTACTCAGACAATCTGAGCACATGCTCAACGATTGAGCTTTTCTCCCTTAGTTTGCAGGCTTAAGAAACTTGTCGGAGGTCTCACACCTCTTGATGTGGGCACGAGCTTGAAATCCCAATTTCAGCTCTTGGAACATCTCATATGTTCCGCGACGTTTCAAAATGTCTTCGGTGCCTCAATTCTAAACCGTTTAACATTACGCACTGAACTATCACATAGTCATCAAAACGTGTATGTCAGATGTTCGCAACATCCACAAACGACGCTCGAGGTTCAGCACACCGAATGGTGCATTAAGGACATAAGCCTTCTGTGCAGCAATGAGGACAATCCTTAGTATATGGACCCAGTCCGCATAATTGCTACTGTCAACTTTCAACTAAATTTTCTCTAGGAACATATCTTAAACAGTAGAACTAAAGCGTAAGCTACGACATAATTTGCAAAGACCTTTTGACTATGTTCGTGATAATTAAGTTCATCTGATTATTTAATGAACTCCCACTTAGATAGACATCCCTCTAGTCATCTAAGTGATACATGATCCGAGTCAACTAGGCCGTGTCCAATCATCATGTGAGACAGACTAGTCATCATCGGTGAACATCTTCATGTTGATCGTATCTGCTATACGACTCATGTTCGACCTTTCGGTCTCTCGTGGTCCGAGGCCATTCATGTACATGCTAGGCTCGTCAAGTCAACCTAAGTGTTTTGCATGTGTAAATCTGGCTTACACCCGTTGTATGCGAATGTTAGAATCTATCACACCCGATCATCACGTGGTGCTTCGAAACAACGAACCTTCGCAACGGTGCACAGTTAGGGGGAACACTTTCATGAAATTTTATGAGGGATCATCTTATTTATGCTACCGTCAACATGATAAACATCTCATGCAATCAAATAGTGACATGATATGGCCAATATCATTTTTCTCCTTTTGATCTCCATCTTCGGGGCGCCATGATCATCATCATCACCGGCATGACACCATGATCTCCATCATCATGATCTCCATCATCATGATCTCCATCATCATGTCTTCATGAAGTTTTCTCGCCAACTATTACTTCTACTACTATGGCTAAAGGTTTAGAAATAAAGTGAAGTCATTACATGGTGTTATTCAATGACACGTAGGTCATACAATAAATTAAGACAACTCCTATGGCTCCTGCCGGTTGTCATACTCATCAACATGCAAGTCGTGATTCCTATTGCAAGAACATGATCAATCTCATACATCACATATATTTCATTCATCACATCATTTGGGCATATCACATCACACGACATATGCTGCAAAAACAAGTTAGACGTGCTCTAATTATTGTTGCAAGTTTCTACCTGGCTGCTATAGGTTTCTAGCAAGAACGTTTCTTACCTACGCCAAAACCACAACGTGATATGCCAATTGCTATTTACCCTTCATAAGGACCCTTTTCATCGAATCCGATCCGACTAAAGTGGGAGAGACAGACACCCGCTAGCCACCTTATGCAACTAGTGCATGTCAGTCGGTGGAACCTGTCTCACGTAAGCGTACGTGTAAGGTCGGTCCGGGCCGCTTCATCCCACAATGCCGCCGAATCAAGATAAGACTAGTAGTGTCAAGTAAATCGACAAAATCGACGCCCACAACAACTTGTGTTCTACTCGTGCATAGAAACTACGCATAGACCTAGCTCATGATGCCACTGTTGGGGATCGTTGCAGAAATTAAAAAAATTCTACGCATCACCAAGATCAATCTATGGGGAGACTACCAACGAGAGAGAGGGGAGTGCATCTTCATACCCTTGAAGATCGTGATGCGGAAGCGTTACAAGAACGCGGATGAGGGAGTCGTACTCGCGCCGATTCAAATCGTGGAAGATCCGATCTAACGCTGAACGGACGGTGCCTCCGCGTTCAACACACGTACAGCTCGGGGACGTCTCCTCCTTCTTGATCCAGAAAGGGGAGAGGAGAAGTTGAGGGAGAGCTCCGGCAGCACGACGACATGGTGGTGGAGCTTGCAGTTCTCCGGCAGGGCTTCGCAAAGCAGTACTGAGGAGGAGGTGGAGTTGGAGAGGGGGAGGGCTGCGCTAGGGGCAAGGGATGAAGCTCCCATGTGCCTCCCCACTATATATAGGAGTGGAGGGGGCTGGTTTCTTGCCCTCCAAGTCCATTGGGGCGTTGGCAAAGGTTGGAGGAAAGAAATCCCATCATTTCCTTCCCCACCGATTGTTATCCCCCTTTTTAGGGATCTTGATCTTATCCTTTCGGGATATGATCTTATTCCTTCTAAGGGGGGATCTTGGTGTGCCTTGACCAGGGGTGTGGGGTCTTGCCCCCAGTACCCACGTTCATGTGGGTCCCCCCATGCAGGTGGGCCCCACTCTGGAACCTTCTAGAACCTTCCCGGTACAATACCAAAAAATCTCGAACATTTTTCGGTGGCCAAAATAGGACTTTCCATATATAAATCTTTACCTCCGGACCATTCCGGAACTCCTCGTGACGTCTGGCATCTTATCCGGGACTCCGAAAAACATTCGGTAACTACACACTAATTCCCATAATAACTCTAGCGTCACCGAACCTTAAGTGTGTAGACCCTACGGGTTCGGGAATCATGCAGACATGACCGAGATAGCTCTCTAGACAATAACCAACAGCGGGGTCTAGATACCCATGTTGGCTCCCACATGTTCCACGATGATCTCATCGGATGAACCACGATGTCAAGGATTCAAGCAATCCCGTATACAATTCCCTTTGTCAATCGGTACGTTACTTGCCTGAGATTCGATCGTTGATATCCCAATACCTCGTTCAATCTCGTTAGCGGCAAGTCACTTTACTCGTTCCGTAATGCATGATCCCGTGACTAAGTACTTAGTTACATTGAGTTCATTATTATGATGCATTACCGAGTGGGCCCAAAGATACCTCTCCGTCACACGGAGTGACAAATCCCAGTCTCGATTCGTGCCAACCCAACAGACACTTTCGGAGATACCCGTAGTGCACCTTTATAGCCACCCAGTTACGTTGTGATGTTTGGCACACCCAAAGCATTCCTACGGTATCCGGGAGTTGCACAATCTCATGGTCTAAGGAAATGATACTTGACATTAGAAAAGCTTTTAGCAAACGAACTACACGATCTTGTGCTATGCTTAGGATTGGGTCTTGTCCATCACATCATTCTCATAATGATGTGATCACGTTATCAATGACATCCAATGTCCATGGTCAGGAAACCATAACCATCTATTGATCAACGAGGTGGTCAACTAGAGGCTCACTAGGGACATGTTCTGGTCTATGTATTCGCACAAGTATTATGGTTTCCAGTTAATACAATTATAGCATTAACAATAGACAATTATCATGAACAAGGAAATATAATAATAACCATTTTATTATTGCCTCTAGGGCATATTTCCAACACGGAACTCTCAATGAAAGCACCAATGTCGGTGTCAAAACTGGCGGATCTCGGGTAGGGGGTCCTGAACTATGCATCTAAGGCCAATGGTAATAGGAGACTGCGGACACGATGTTTACCCAGGTTCGGGCCCTCTCGATGGAGGTAATACCCTACTTCCTACTTGATTGATCTTGATGATATGAGTATTACAAGAGTTCATCTACCACGAGATTGTAGAGGCTAAACCCTAGAAGCTAGCCTATGGTATGATTGTTGTTGTTGTGTCCTACGGACTAAACCCTCCGGTTTATATAGACACCGGAGGGGGATAGGGTTACACATAGTCGGTTACAGAGAAGGAGATCTACATCCGAATCGCCAAGCTTGCCTTCCACGCCAAGGAGAGTCCCATCCAAACATGAGACGAAGTCTTCAATCTTGTATCTTCATAGTCCAACAGTCCGGCCAAAGTACATAGTCCGGCTGTCTGGATACCCCCTTATCCAGGACTCCCTCAGTCCCCTTCGAATAGGCCAGAGTGGATTTACTCATTTACTGGTAGCAGTCGACAAGTTCACTAAGTGGATTGAAGCCAAACCCATCAAGAAGTTGAACGCCCACACTGCAATCAAATTCATGAAAGAGATAACTCTCCGGTATGGAGTTCCCCACAGTATCATTACGGAAAATGGTTCAAACTTTGACTCGGGAGAGTTCAGATACTTTTGCTCCTCTTAAGGCACTTGGGTGGATTAGGCATCTGTTGCGCACCCCTAGTCTAACGGTCAAGCTGAGCGATCAAATTGCCTTATCCTTCAAGGGCTGAAGCCTCGACTCATGCGAGATCTCGATCATGCAGCTGGAGCTTGGGTCACTGAATTGCCGTCTATTCTGTGGGGTTTATGGATGACTGCTAATCGGTTGACTGGACGCACTACGTTCTTTTTGGTATACGGAGCCGAAGCCGTTTTGCCCAGCGACGTCCTTCACAATTCTCCCTGAGTGGATCTTTACTCAAAAGCTGAGGCTGAGCAGGCACGACAAGACGGAGTGGACCTCTTAGAAGAACACGAGATGTCTTTGATTCGGTCAACTGCGTACCAGCAAGATCTGCGCCTCTTCCGTGCGAGACATGTCAAGAATCGAACGTTCCACGAAGGTGATCCTGTGCTCTGAGTGGATCAGCAGCGACCTCACAAGCTGGCTCCAGCGTGGGAAGGCCCTTTCGTCGTCACCAAAGTGCTGAACAATGGAGCCTACCACCTCTTCAACCTGAAGAAGACTATCGACGAGCCGCGTGCCTAGAATGCGGATTTGCTTCGACGTTTTTATACTTGACGACTGAGTTGCTTTGATGTAATAAGAGTACTCCAGACAGTTTCGTTTGTTAAAGTTATGACTTCCGCAGTCTATTGTCGATTCCGATCGTACAATTTCGCATTCAAAAAATTACTCCGAGTGAAGAGCAATCCTCTCACTCGGGGGCTTAGCTGCGAACCAGATCTCGCCTAAGTTAACAATTTTTGCCGAGTGGATAGAAATCCATTCACTCGGGAACTTAGCTGCGAACCAGTCTTCCTCTAAGTTCAAAACTACTCTGAGTGATGAGCGATTCTCACACTCGGGGGCTTAGCTGCGAACGAACCAGTTTTCGTCTAAGTTAAAAACACTTCCGAGTGGATAAGATACCATTCACTCGGAAACAGCAACAACAACAACAACAACAACAACAACAACAACAACAACAACAACAACAACAACAACAACAACAACAGCAACAGCAACAGCAACAGCAACAGCAACAGCAACAGCAACAGCAACAGCAACAGCAACAACAGCAACAGCAACAGCAACAGCAAACAGCAACAGCAACAGCAGCAGCAGCAG